>NC_135585.1:1717500-1932500 GCF_965152235.1 Eretmochelys imbricata | reverse complement strand
ACATCCTATCTATCATTCTATCTATCCCCATACACCCCATCTATCTATCTATCTATCTATCTATCTATCTATCTATCTATCTATCTATCTATCTATCTATCCCCATACTCTCTATCTATCTATCTATCTATCTATCTATCTCTCTATCCCCATACACCCTATCTATCTATCTATCTATCTATGTATCTATCTATCTATCTATCTATCTATCCCCCTACACCCTTTCTATCATCTATCATCTATCTATCTCCATACACTCCATCTATCATCTATCTATCTATCCCCATACACCCCATCTATCATCTCTCTATCCCCATACACCCCTTCTATCTATCTATCATCTATCTATCTATCCCCATACACCCCTCTATCATCTCTCATCTATCTATCTATCCCCATACACCCTATCATCTATCTATCTATCTATCCATCTATCCCCATACACCGTTTCTTTCTATCTATCTATCTATCTATCTATCTATCTATCTATCCCTATGTACCCCATCTATCATCTATCATCTATCTATCTATCCCCATACACCCCATCTAGCATCTAGCATCTATCTATTTATCCCCATACACCCCATCTATCTATCTATCTATCTATCTATCCCCATACACCCCATCTAGCATCTAGCATCTTTCTGTCTCTCCCCATACACCGCATCTATCATCTATCTATCTAATCTATCTATCTATCCATCCCCATACACCCTATCTATCTATCTATCTATCTATCCCGATACACCCCATATATCATCTATCTATCCCCATACACCCCATATATCATCTATCATCTATCTATTCCCATACACCCCATCTATCATCTATCTATCCATCCCCATACACCCCATCTATCATCTATCATCTATCTATCCATCCCCATACTCCCCATCTATCATCTATTACCTATCTATCTATCTCCATACACCCCTTCTATCTATCTATCTATCTATCTATCTATCTATCTATCTATCCCCATACACCCCATCTATCATCTATCTATCCCCATACACCCCTTCTATCTATCTATCATCTATCTATCTATCCCCATACACCCCTCTATCATCTCTCATCTACCTATCTATCCCCATACACCCTATCATCTATCTATCTATCTATCTATCTATCTATCTATCCCCATACACTCTATCTATCTATCTATCTATCTATCTATCTATCTATCCCCATACACTCTATCTATCTATCTATCTATCTATCTATCTATCTATCCCCATACACCCTATCTATCTATCTATCTATCCCCATACACCCTATCTATCTATCTATCTATCTATCTATCCCCATACACCCTATCTATCTATCTATCTATCTATCTATCTATCTATCTATCTATCTATCTATCTATCCCCCTACACCCTTTCTATCATCTATCATCTATCTATCCCCATACACTCCATCTATCATCTATCTATCTATCCCCATACACCCCATCTATCATCTGTCTATCCATCCCCATACAACCTATCTATCTATCTATCTATCTATCTATCTATCTATCCCCATACACCCCATCTATCATCTATCTATCCCCATACACCCCTTCTATCTATCTATCATCTATCTATCTATCCCCATACACCCCTCTATCATCTCTCATCTATCTATCTATCCCCATACACCCTATCATCTATCTATCTATCTATCTATCTATCTATCTATCTATCCCCATACACCGTTTCTTTCTATCTATCTATCTATCTATCCCTATGCACCCCATCTATCATCTATCTATCTATCTCTCTATCCCCATACACCCCATCTAGCATCTATCATCTTTCTGTCTATCCCCATACACCCCATCTATCTATCTATCTATCTATCTCTCTATCCATCTATCCCCATACACCCCATCTATCTATCTATCTATCTATCTCTCTATCTATCTATCCCCATACACCCCATCTATCTATCTATCTATCTATCTATCTATCTATCCCCATACACCCCATATATCATCTATCTATCTATCTATCCCCATACACCCCATATATCATCTATCATCTATCTATTCCCATACACCCCATCTATCATCTATCTATCCATCCCCATACACCCCATCTATCATCTATCATCTATCTATCCATCCCCATACTCCCCATCTATCATCTATTACCTATCTATCTATCTCCATACACCCCTTCTATCTATCTATCTATCTATCTATCTATCTATCTATCTATCCCCATACACCCCATCTATCATCTATCTATCCCCATACACCCCTTCTATCTATCTATCATCTATCTATCTATCCCCATACACCCCTCTATCATCTCTCATCTACCTATCTATCCCCATACACCCTATCATCTATATCTATCTATCTATCCCTATGCACCCCATCTATCATCTATCATCTATCTATCTATCCCCATACACCCCATCTAGCATCTAGCATCTATCTATCTATCCCCATACACCCCATCTATCTATCTATCTATCTATCTATCTATCTATCTATCTATCTATCCCCATACACCCCATCTATCATCTATCCTCTATCTATCTATCCCTATACACCCCATCTATCATCTATCATCTATCTATCTATCCCTATACACATCATCTGTCATCTGTCTATCTATCCCCATACACCCCATCTAGCATCTATCATCTATCTATTTATCCCCATACACCCCATCTAGCATCTATCATCTATCTATCTATCCCCATACACCCCATCTATCTATCTATCTATCTATCTATCTATCTATCTATCTATCTATCCATCTATCCCCATACACCCCATCTATCATCTATCATCTATCTATCCCCATACACCCCATCTATCATCTATCTATCTATCCCCACACACCCCATCTGTCATCTATCTATCTATCCCCACACACCCCATCTATCTATCTATCTATCTATCTATCTATCTATCTATCCCCATACACCCCATCTATCATCTATCTATCCCCATACACTCCATCTATCATCTATCATCTATCTATCCCCATACACCCCATCTATCATCTGTCTATCCATCCCCATACACCCCATCTATCTATCTAATCTATCTATCTATCTATCTATCTATCTATCTATCTATCTATCTATCTATCTATCTATCTATCCCCATACACCCCATCTATCATCTATCTATCCCCATACACTCCATCTATCATCTATCATCTATCTATCCCCATACACCCCATCTATCATCTGTCTATCTATCCCCATACACCCCATCTATCTATCTATCTATCCCCATACTCTCTATCTATCTATCTATCTATCTATCTATCCCCCTACACCCTTTCTATCATCTATCATCTATCCATCCCCATACACTCCATCTATCATCTATCTATCTATCCCCATACAACCCATCTATCTATCTATCTATCTATCTATCTATCTATCCATCTATCCCCATACACCCCATCTATCATCTATCTATCCCCATACACCCCATCTATCTATCTATCATCTATCTATCTATCCCCATACACCCCATCTATCATCTATCTATCCCCATACACCCCTTCTATCTATCTATCATCTATCTATCTATCCCCATACACCCCTCTATCATCTCTCATCTATCTATCTATCCCCATACACCCTATCATCTATCTATCTATCTATCTATCTATCTATCTATCTATCCCCATACACCGTTTCTTTCTATCTATCTATCTATCTATCTATCCATCCCTATGCACCCCATCTATCATCTATCTATCTATCCCCATACACCCCATCTAGCATCTATCATCTCTCTATTTATCCCCATACACCCCATCTGTCTATCTATCTATCTATCTATCTATCCCCATACACCCTATCTATCTATCTATCTATCTATCCCCATACACCCCATATATCATCTATCTATCTATCTATCCCCATACACCCCATATATCATCTATCATCTATCTATTCCCATACACCCCATCTATCATCTATCTATCCATCCCCATACACCCCATCTATCATCTATCATCTATCTATCCATCCCCATACTCCCCATCTATCATCTATTACCTATCTATCTATCTCCATACACCCCTTCTATCTATCTATCTATCTATCTATCCCCATACACCCCTCTATCATCTCTCATCTACCTATCTATCCCCATACACCCTATCATCTGTCTATCTATCTATCTATCTATCTATCTATCCCCATACACCGTTTCTATCTATCTATCTATCTATCCCTATGCACCCCATCTATCATCTATCATCTATCTATCTATCCCCATACACCCCATCTAGCATCTATCATCTATCTATTTATCTCCATACACCCCATCTATCATCTATCTATCTATCCCCATACACCCCATCTATCTATCTATCTATCTATCTATCTATCTATCTATCTATCTATCTATCTATCTATCCCCATACACCCCATCTAGCATCTATCATCTTTCTGTCTATCCCCATACACCGCATCTATCGTCTGTCTATCTATCTATCTATCTATCCCCATACACCCTATCTATCTATCTATCTATCTATGTATCCCCATACACCCCATATATCATCTATCTATCTATCCCCATACACCCCATCTATCATCTATCTATCCATCCCCATACACCCCATCTATCATCTATCATCTATCTATCCATCCCCATACTCCCCATCTATCATCTATTACCTATCTATCTATCTCCATACACCCCTTCTATCTATCTATCTATCCCTATACACCCCATCTAGCATCTATCATCTATCTATGTATCCCCATACACCGCATCTATCATCTGTCTATCTATCTATCTATGTATCCCCATACACCCTATCTATCTATCTATCTATCTATCTATCTATCTATCTATCTCCATACACCCCTTCTATCTATCTATCTATCTATCTATCTATCCCCTTACACCCCATCTATCATCTATCATCTATCTATCTATCCCCTTACACCCCATCTATCATCTATCATCTATCTATCTATCCCCTTACACCCCATCTATCATCTATCATCTATCTATCTATCCCCATACACCCCATCTAGCATCTAGCATCTATCTATCTATCCCCATACACCCCATCTAGCATCTATCTATCTATCTATCTATCTATCTATCTATCTATCCCCAGACACCCCATCTGGCATCTATCATCTTTCTGTCTATCCCCATACATCGCATCTATCATCTGTCTCCCTATCTATCTATCCCCATACACCCTATCATCTATCTATCTATCATCTATCTATCTATCTATCTATCTATCTATCTATCCCCATACACCCCATATATCATCTATCATCTATCTATTCCCATACACCCCATCTATCATCTATCCATCCCCACACACCCCATCTAGCATCTATCATCTATCTATCCATCCCCATACACCGCATCTATCATCTATCTATCTATCTATGTATCCCCATACACCCTATCTATCTATCTATCTATCTATCTATCTATCTATCTATCTCCATACACCCCTTCTATCTATCTATCTATCTATCTATCTATCTATCTATCCCCTTACACCCCATCTATCATCTATCATCTATCTATCTATCCCCTTACACCCCATCTATCATCTATCATCTATCTATCTATCCCTATACACCCCATCTATCATCTATCATCTATCTATCTATCCCCATACACCCCATCTAGCATCTAGCATCTATCTATCTATCCCCATACACCCCATCTAGCATCTATCTATCTATCTATCTATCTATCTATCTATCTATCTATCTATCCCCAGACACCCCATCTGGCATCTATCATCTTTCTGTCTATCCCCATACATCGCATCTATCATCTGTCTCCCTATCTATCTATCCCCATACACCCTATCATCTATCTATCTATCATCTATCTATCTATCTATCTATCCCCATACACCCCATATATCATCTATCATCTATCTATTCCCATACACCCCATCTATCATCTATCCATCCCCACACACCCCATCTAGCATCTATCATCTATCTATCCATCCCCATACACCGCATCTATCATCTATCTATCTATCTATGTATCCCCATACACCCTATCTATCTATCTATCTATCTATCTATCTATCTATCTATCTATCTATCTATCTATCGTGCCCGGCAATTCCTATTTAGAAATCGGAGTTCCCTGCTGAAATCTGTTGTCCCTCAGCACCCACCGGGGCAGCCCCAGGAGCTCCGGAAGCCCTGACCCTGACCTGTGCACACCAGTGTCTGACAAAGCTACAGCACTTCGGGGAGCTGCCTTCCCCCATAAAGCGAGCTACAGCCAAAAGGAAAAGCTGCACACTTCCCTGGGTTTGATTGAACAGCCCGAATATTTAAGGGGGGAGGGGGGATCTCATCCATGCTTCTTCTGCAGCAGTTGGAAGGAGAGTGTCCGCTTGGCTACACTGTTCCTGCTACGCTGTAGTTTCTGCTTGTGTTGAAACTAAGACCAAATGGGTCTGGCGAGAGCCCCAGCCGGGGTCAGTGACAACCCGGAGCCGTTCGGCTCCGAGGAGAATATTCCACAGTCCCTAGCACGGTGCAGTAGGGGATGTGGAGAGACAGAGCGATAAGGAAGCCGCCTTGTCTCCATCTCCAATGGAAAATGCCGCTCGGCTCCGACAGAAAATGGAGGGGGAGGGAGTTTGCGCGAAATCAAATGAACGTCTCGGCATCTCCTCCACTGATCTGCTCGAAAGGCAGTGCCGCTCTCCGAGCTCCCTGCAAACAAATATTTGACCAATAATTCCAGAAACGCGCATCCAGAAGAGTTGCCGGGATAATACCCGCAATCCTCCTAGTCGGAATGCAGGGAGGATTTGTACAGATCACCGAGAAACAGGCTCTTTTCCCTTGCAGCTAAAACAAGACTCCAGGACTGTGGCTGGTTAGCTGTGGGGGATTAAACTTCAGAAGAAGGGAAATGGGAGGAGGGTACCTGAATAAAACTAAATGAAAGTCCGTAAGAGATCAAAGTTCAGACAAATCCATCGGAAGTTCCGAAAGGCGCCGTCCAGAAAACAAGCTGGGTGAATATCTGGGCTTCTGACCCGCCCAAAGAGGTTGTGCCCTGTCCCGGGCCCGAACTGTCTCAGGGTTCGACCAGAAAAGAGCAAGAGTCCAGGCTCGTGCGCACCCCAGACCGACTGGGGACCGAGCCAGCTCGCCGTGGCTAGGAGCAGCGGCTCCGCTGCTCCAGGAGAGGAGAGTGGGTTCCTTTGGTTCCGATAGACTATCGGCTGCAAGGTGGGAGTTCCCTGCGGAACCCTTCCGGACCCCGACACACGCGGGGCTTGGGAAGGGTCCAGGAAAAACTTGAAAGAGCCTGAATTCGATTTTTTAAAAACCAAATAAAGTTGAAATCAAACCTTCCTGCGGTGAGAAATTCCCTGCGCACCAGGGGAAGTGAAGGCTGTTCGGCTCCCTGGTCATTTTCCTTTGGCTGCTGTCTGGGCGATTCGGATTGGGCTTGTTAGACAGCGGTGCTGTGAAGCCGGCAAACTGCTGCCGTGTGAATTTCGCCTGAAAAGCCCCTTTCCCTACGACGGATTCCCAGAGGGGTCGGGCTGTCCCTCTCTGACACGTCGCCGCCGAGGAAGCTGATCTGTCCGTATCTGTTCTGCGCGCCGTGGCTGCTGACAGCGAGCGCCCATTGCACGGCTCAGGGACTGACTCCTGCTGCCACTTCGCTTCTTGTCTCAGCTGCAAAGCCCAGCCCTCCCCCTTGCCAGGATCATGGCACAGCGGTGATTTCAAAGTGCCACCCCCCAGCCCTGGGAATCGCTCTCTCTCGTGGGACACCTCAAGTCTGGTTCTGTTAGGGCTACACACATCAGAGGTCTGCCTTAGGTACCCTCGCCTCCAGCGAACATACCTCGGCTGGCTGCGATGGCAGGTGACGGCGGGTTGATTGTTAGCACCAGCACCGTGTGGGGTGGGAAAAGGAGGCGGAGCCGAGCGAGCGCCAGCGTGGCCAGAGCCGGTGTGGGATGCGGGGCGGAGCCCAGTGGGTGCCCAGAGCCGGTGTGGGATGCGGGGCGGAACAGCTTCTGGCGCACTCAGGGGTAAAGTCCCTGTTGGTTTTGGATCAGGGACAAGGTGAAACGTGGATATTTTGCTCTCTGTGATTTTTCTACCAGAGGGGAGCCTGTGCCCCACCTTAGAGGGTCCCCGCCAGCCTATGGGAGGTGTCTGGTGTTGGGCACCTTCCCGCGGGGGGCGGGTCCTCAGCTGCACCCCGGAGCCGGAGCAGTGACTCATGGGCTGCTGAGAGTAAATCGCTGGCGGTCAGCAAATTATTCGCTGCTGGGTGGGAGCCTGGCTGGTGGGAGAGGCCCCGGCGAGGGGGCCCGGACGGGCTTGGGTTAGCTAATTGTTTATTCCCTTGAAAGGTCCAGCGCGCCGGCCTGTCAGTTTTGCGGTAGAAAGGACCCTGGCTTGGGGCAGCATCCCGCCCCTTTCCCACCTCACCCACAGGGACCGGTGGGGGTGTCCCCTCTGCATCCCCGCCGGGACCCCGCCCCTCTCCGGGCGCCCAGCTCCAGCTGGGGCTGCAGTCTGTGTTCAGAAACGAAAACTCCGGGGTCACCGCGCCTGAGCCCCTGGGGGCACGGGGAGGGAGCCAGTGCGCGGCGAGGACCCGGGACACAGCTGGGTTAAGGCCCCAGCCCAAAGCCGGCCGATTGACTCACCAGCAACCCCAGTTGTATCAAGAGAATCGCTTCCCCCCCCCCCCGCCGGTGGCCAGGTGATACTGTCTATGGCCTTGGCCCAGCGAGGGGAGGCCAGGGGGCGGGTCTGGCGGGAGCCAGGACCGAGGCACGTGAGGCCGAGGGAGGTTTAATTGTCTGTAGGAAACTGTTGCTGGCTGGAAGTGCCCGAGGGCCCACCCGCGAGGGGAGGCTCTGGGAGCGCCCGGGCTTTGTTTAGCTTGAATTCACGGGGTGGGGCGGGGGGCTGGTACCTAGGAACCGAAGTGTGCCAGAAAGGGGGCGGCGCGGGGGGGCTTCTTCCAAGAGCGCCTGGCCAAGCCCCTCCGCAGGGTATTGGGCCCCCGGACCCGCCAGCCCCTCGCGAGGCAGAGGAGTTGCCCGCGGCGCCCTCCATCCCCACGCGGCCTCTCCCGGGGGGCGCAGGGAGGGCGAGACTGCTGCTGCTCTCAGGCGGACTCCGCTGCCCCAGCCCTGCCCGATCGATCCGTCTATCGGCTGCCTAGCGCGGGGCCTGCCTCCTCGGAACCCGGGGGGTCCGGGGCTGGGGGAAGTATTCCCGGCCCTTCCTGCAGACCCGCACGCCGGCCCCGCCAGGCTCGCGCAGGGAGCTCGCCTGATCCGTTGGGCCTGAATTTGCAACCTTCGAACCAAACGCGTCACTCCTGCGAGCCCGGGACACGCGTGGGCAGCGCTGCCTCCCACGCTCCGTGTCCTTCCTGCGGCCCTGGCCAGGTGCTCGGAGCGGATTTACCCAGGAGACAGTCTCCAGGGCCTGGTGGTTAACGCCTGGGGACCAGCACGTCGGTTCCGTGTGTTCCCCCCGGTCCGGCTTAGTCCCCGCACTTTGCCCTGGGCCCCTGCCTATACCCGCCGAAACACCGCACCCCGCAGGGGAAATCCAACTGGGCCGCTCGATGGCGTGGGCTGATGGCGACCCCAGCGCTGCTCAGAGGGGCGGCACCGGGGCTGCGAAACGCTGTAAACCCGTCCCCGTCCCGTCCCAGTGCGATTCCGGAGAGCGGATTAAGTCCCCCGCAATCCGGGCTCCAGCGCGCTCCCCCAGGAAGGTTTGAATCAGGGTCGGCGGGGGGACAGGGATGCCTCTACAGAGAGCAAGTCTGTGCCAGAACTCCCCGCCAGCCGGGGTGGGGGGCGACAAAACCCCCGCCCGAGTCTATCTGTCGCTTCGTGTTATCAGGGGGCAGGTGATTCGGAACAGGGATCGGGAAGCGTTGGAACTTAAGGTTTCCTGGCAACCCCACTAGCTGCCTGCCAGAGAACCCACCATCGCCCCATCCCCTGGGGCCAGGGCGAGGTAAGTCCCTCCCGCTTTTGTTGTTTGCCTCTGGAGGTGGGAAGGGAACCCGGGCACCGGTAAAACGAGGTGTCCTGTAAAAATGTTTAAAGAGGAGTCCAGAAAATTCAAGATGTTCCGCGATTTACTGCTTTCCGCAGCGCTGGGGTGTTAATGCAATTTGTTTGGGACATGCGGGTTCCAGGTTTCCTGTGCAAATCACACCCCCGTTTAAATGAGCTTTCCCGAGCAGCCTAGCAGATTTCACACAGGCACTAATCGAGTGCATTCATTTCCAAGGAATATATACGTCTAAATTCCCTTCATCAGAAACCTCAGCCTTTGCCTCATAAAATTTGAGGGCGCCTCTGAAGCAGCTTGCCGAGGAGATGAGGAGCATGGGGGGCCGGGAGAGAAAGGGTGAACGTTCAGAGAAGACTGATGCAAATTAATTGTCTCCTCTTTGGGGCAAATGGGCAAAGAAACTGAACGTGGGTGCGTCTAGGCTGGCAAACAGCCTGGCGCTAGCTCTGATCACCCAAACCCTACAAATACCAGCCTGGACTTTGGGGCACTGGAACAAGGAAACAATTACCCCCAATAGTTTTCACCCCCAAAATGACGGAGAGCCAGAGGCTCCACGGAGGCCCCGGGGACTTGGCTGTTCCTGAGTTTAGGTGGAAGGTACTCAGGTGTGGTGGTGACAGGCGGCCATATAAACCCCTGCGCAGACAGGTGCTAAGCCCCTGGGGCTGCTGGCAGGTCCCCGGGTCAATGCGCTCTGCAGTCTGGATTCCCTGTTCTACCTCTGACTCACCCGCCCCACTGTCAGAGCCCCGTAAGCAACAGCTTCTGGTCTCGTCCCCGAGTTGCTTGGCCCCTTATCCCTCCCTACACCTGCCTCCTCCCTGCCCCCCCCCACCCGGGCGCTTTATCGCCCCCCTTCCCACGGCACTGGCTGGAGCACGTCGATCGGTTTCACCAGTTCACTGGACCAGAACATCAGCACCCGGCTGGCTCCCCTCCTTGGGCACAGCCAGCTGCGAGAGTTTCCTGCGGGAGAGAGGCAGCCCAGGGCCTCGGCAGCGGGCACGGCCCCACGCATGGACCCGGCAAGTCCACTCCCAGGAGCTAGGTTGCTCTTCCCAGGCTCGCTCAGCCCTTCGATCCCCACGGGGCAGTTTGCTATGCCCGGAGAGGAGCAAAGCGTGTCCCGAGTTGGTTCTCAGCCGTGTGGCTGGACGGGCCAGCCCGAGGTCACCCCAGCCTGTCCCTCTGCCCCACTCCCACTCACCGCGTGTCACTCCCACGGGACGCAGCCAGAGCCGCCAAGGAGCCGTTCGGTCAAGTTACCCGAGAGGGCAGCCCCCAGGCTGACCCCCCCCCCTCTGCCATAGGGCCAGTTCCCGGGAGCTACCTGCTGGGAGGCGCCCCCCGGCTGGGCTAGTCGCTGCCCGGGGCCCCTGGACATTGGCTGTTTCACAGGGAGGATGGAGTCAAGCCGCCACGCAGACCCCTCCCCGGGGGATGCTCAGCAGCAGGCGAGCCCAGAGGAAATAAAGCATCGCCTCTCGCCTGCCCCACCTCCGCCTGGCCCTTCCCCGGTCCCACCCGCGCGTGACTTGGGCACCCCGGGACCACGCAGGCACCCCCTCCCCGGTCCCACCCGCGCGTGGCTTCGGCACCCCGGGACCACGCAGGCACCCCCTCCCCGGTCCCACCCGCGCGTGGCTTCGGCACCCCGGGACCACGCAGGCACCCCCTCCCCGGTCCCACCCGCGCGTGGCTTCGGCACCCCGGGACCACGCAGGCACCCCCTCCCCGGCTCTCCCCATCACAGTCACAGGCAGCCACATGCGACTTGTGATGTGACGGCACAAAACAAAAACAAAAGGCGCTGCCGCCCGCCAGCGTCGTATTGGGCCATGCCCCTGAAGGGGCGGCAGGGGAATGTGTGTATCCCCCAAACCCAGAGAAGCCCCCGCCCCGCCCCGCTTCGGAAACAGGTGTTCCACCGCCCGTATTTCATTCCATACACACACCAGAGAGCTCATGTATCACGCCGGCAACAACCCTAAGTGGACCTGCCGGCATTTTCTTCATAAAGTTGCAGCACGAGCCCGTTTTATTTCCACTTTCACCCCCCACTCTGGGAGACAGTCAAATTGCAGCCATATGGGAACCTAGGTAATAGGAAGCAGTTACCTTATTTACTGAAGAGGAGACGCACACGAATCCGCCCAGGACCTTTCCTCCGTCGGGGGCTTTCGCCGGGGCTTTCGCCGGCGGTGGTTGCTGGAAGAGCGGCTGAAGCGTGACGTCGGTCAGGCGTTTTGCGGTTCCGCTCTCCACTCCAGCATCCACTGTATGGCTGGAAGGGGAGGGACCATCCAACCGAGGGGAGACACCAAAGCGCCCCAGTTGTGCCGGGGTGGAGGCAGGGGAGCGGGAAGCCGGAATCCGCTCCCGTCGGAACGTGCAGGAACGGAGGCAGCGTTTGGGGGGTGCTGGCGCGTCTCTTCTCCCCACATGCACATGGCGGCGCAGCCCCTGCTCCCGTGTGGGTCTGCCGCTGCTGCCTGGCGCTCGGGTCCGAATAGCCCCCGGCAGGGGGCCGGTGAGAGCGGGCGCCCAGACCAGGCGATGCTGAGCCTAGGCGAGAGGTTGGGACGCTCCCGCCAGAGGAGGGAGAAATTTAAATTCCGTGTCTGGGGAGGTTTGAGTGGTTTGTTGTTTTATTTATTCCCCCCCCTCCCCCGGCTCCATCTGGAATAAACCCCACATTTGTTCATAAGAGATCAGACACCTTTGCACCTCCATGCTTCCCAAGAACTTGTTGAATTCTCTCTTGCCCTACGCAGACGTAGGCAGGGAGATAAAAGAAACTCACAACTTGATATCTAAATAAAATCGGAGCGAATCTGTTTCTTCTGCTGTGATTTAATTTCGCTTTAACAGACACATGGTAGTGACTTGAGAAAGAAAATCTTTCCTATCGGCATCTCCCCAGCTCAGCAGCGTCGACAGTTCCGGCTTTTTTTTAAAAAGCACCTAAAGTAAACATACTTATGGGAGTAAGTGGCAGTAAAGTCACTGAGGGATGAAATACAGAGAAATACTATCTTAAAACAAATAACAAAACTCTTAAACAGCCATTAGTGATTTAAGGGGCTGGGGGCAGGAGAGAGGGAGAATTCTGCGGCAGATTTCGGTAACAGCAATCACCCGGTGATGAGCAATGCAATAATTACCTTGCCGCTCTGTTTACTGATAACCCTGCCACGGCGGCACCCACAAGAAGTTCATCTGGCGCTCCAGGAACCAGTGAAACCCAAGTCACATCTTCACCTCTGTCCTGAGACACCCCATCCCCCACCCCACATCCCTTTCGCCCGCCTGCTTGAGCAAACTTGGGGAAATCAAGCCCATAGGTTCCTGGAGGAAGGAAACCAGAAACTCATATTATAGGCTGTTGAAGTCTACTTTATTTTCACTACCCAAACTGTTGGAAAGTATTTAAACTTAAGCAGAAACAGCTGTACTCCTGGCACCATTCTACCAAACTATTTGTTACTGTGAATGACTTTTTATGATTATGAACTTTGCTGTTTTGCTGGCTTCCAAACGAACGGCTTTCTTGGCAGATATTGTCTAATGAGGTGATTTTTACGTAATCTTCAAGTACTTCGTTAATAAGATACAATTTCTCTTTGTTATATTAACCCACAGTAGAGTTTTCTCCCTCTTTTCCCAACCCTCCGTCTCTGCACCTAACAAATCCATCTGTTTCATACAGTCTTTGATAGTCCAGTACCTAAGGAGCAGATCAGTAATAAAGACCAGGAAGAGGTAACAGGGTCATTTGCCATTATTTTATTTTTTTTACAATCGGCAAATTTTGCACGTATTCCTTTCCATCTTATTTCAAAGACAGTCCTGTCTGCATCTGGCGTGGAAGTGAAGCCGCCTCGTGCAGACACTACGCCGAAGTCAAAGTTCGCAGTTTTGCTGCATTTGTAATAAAACGTGATTTTTTGTTTGTTTGTTTGTTTGCTTTTAATCAGCCGCCAGGCGAGAGCATGTTAAATCCCATGTCCTCTGCTCCAGTCGGAGCCATGTAGTAATTCCAAATCCAATGAAATCGCCGTCCTGCGTAGCGCTCCACACGCGCTGTCCGACCCAGGGGGCTCAGAAGTGCGCGCTTTGACACCGCTGTCAGCAGCCTGGACGCGCGGCTAAACTCGCACCAGGGCACCGGGGGGGCTGGGACCCGGTGCGCCAGCCCGTGTGGCTAGAACAGTCCCCGCAACGCCGCGAGTGCCAAGCCGCCAGCCAGAAGACCTGAGACGAGACTCTGCGGCTGATTCAGCTCCTTCAGCCCTTTGTGCTTTTAAATTTCCTTTCTCTGCACAAACGTTGCCGAAGCTTTTCAGGAAACGCAGCCGCGGCGCGCACAGCCGGCGTGCTGGGGATTGTCACAGAGCCTCCCCCGCGGGGAAAATGGGCCGCCGAGTGGGTTGAAAAGCGCGCACTGGCCTGCACCAGCCCGGAGAGCAAATCTGCCCACTGGGAACGGAAAGAAACCGGAGCAAGAACGCGCGGTCCGGCCCCGGGTTTGACAGACCCACCGACCCCCCAAGAACACAGTCCCCGCTTCATTTGCAGCGGGCAGCATCCGCTGGGCTTGGGGGGACCTAGAGTCTCCCCTAGCCCCCAGGCCTGGGGGTCACGGCATCCCCTGGGCCGGGGGTGGAAGGAGCCGGGGGCGGCCGGCTGGGGCGCCCGCGCGCTGCTGGGGCCGGGGGGTGACAGTGACTCCCGATGTCACAGAAGTTGGTCCGAACTGGGGTTTGCTTCTTGCCCCTTCGCTCCAGCTGGGCGGGGCCGTGGCTCCGGGCCGGGGCCGAGCCTGGGCTGCAGCTGGCAGGTTGCTGGAGCAGGGGCTGGCGGTGGGTGCCTGGCACGGGGGAGTGGGGGGGGGCAGCGATTTAGAAAGATGGGGCTGGATGGAGAGGCCGCGCGTGGGGGAGGGGGGAGGGACAGGTATGCCGCCCCTCCCCCCCCAGCCAGGCAGCGGGGCCCCGGCCCCTGGGGGCTCGCTCTGCCCCCCGGCTCCGATGGCCCCCGCCTCCCTCCCTCCGCCCCCTGCCGGTCTCTCGCCGCTCCGCTGGCTCCGCCCCCTGGCTATTGGAAGGCGGGTCACGTAGCAGGGAGGCGGGGAGGGGAGGGGGGCGGCTGGGGGAGGGGAGAAGGGGGCGGAGGCAGCGGGGGGGGAGGCGGGGCCGGGGCCGGGGCCTGGCCAATGCGGTGCAGGCGGAATATTCCACCGGCTCCGCCAGCAACAAGTGCGGGGGGAGGGACGCGAGGGGGGGGGGGGCGCACGGGAAGGGCTGACGTCAGCGGGCGGAGTATTATGGTCTGGGCTGCGCTGGCTGCTGCTTTTCTGCTGCCAGCGGCCGAGTAAACATGGAGCTTTCAGCCGTCGGGGAGCGGGTGTTCGCGGCCGAGGCCCTGCTCAAGCGCCGCATCCGCAAAGTAGGTGTCTCGCGGGCCCCCCAGCCCCCGTGCATGCGGCCCCCCAGGCCTGTGGGAGGCCGGGATCGCCTCGGAGAGCAGCCCTGCTCCCTCCCCCAGCTGCTCCTATTTGCAGCAGCAGTTCAAAGCTGCCTCTTCCCCTGGACTTGCACTGCACACATTGCGTCTGGTTATTTTTTTTGTCCTGCATGCCCATTTTTATAAAAATGCTGCAGGCATGCTTTGCTGCATGCGTTTTGCTGCATGCATGTTTTTGCCAGATGCATTTTGCTGCATCCCTGTTTGGGTGCATGGATTTGCTGCACGCATATTTTTTGTTCCATGCATTTGGCCGTTTGCATATATTTGACACATGCCTATTGGTGCAGGCTTATTTGGTTGCATGCATATTGCTACATGCATATCTTTATTGTATGCATCTATCTCGATTCCCCCATGCTTATTTGTTTTCTCTCTGTGCAACTGCAGGGGCGCATGGAATATCTCGTGAAATGGAAGGGCTGGTCTCAGAAGTAAGTAGGTTATATGTACAATTATGCAGCCTAGCAAATACTCAGAAGATGGTGGTTATTGTCTGTTTTATTTATTTTGCATTGTAATAGAAAGGAAAGGCAGATCCTGTTTTCTTTTAATTTTATATATCTTGTCTTCCCCCCTCACCCCCCCCCCTCACAACTGACACTGTTTTTCAATCTCTATGCGTGTCCTAATAGGTACAGCACCTGGGAACCCGAGGAAAACATTCTGGATGCCCGGCTGCTTGCAGCCTTTGAGGAAAGGTACAAGGTCTTTGCCAGTCATATACATCACTCTTATAAACACGTTGCTCTGTTTTGTAGCAATGCTAAATTGAAACTGTTTTTTTTAATACCTCTAGGGAACGAGAAATGGAGCTATACGGCCCCAAAAAGCGAGGCCCCAAACCCAAAACCTTCCTGTTAAAGGTAAGGAGGCACTGACATTGTTTAGTTGGTGAGTGGAGAGGGCTGCATGCTGCAATGGGGAGCATCCGAACCAGCATGCTAATAGCAGGATCCCGCTCCAGTACTGATGGGGAATGCTTGTGGAAAGGCCAGTCCTTATCTGGGAAGTTGTAATTATGGAGCCGAATGGCAGGATAACAAAGTCACCGGTTGATTTATCTTCTTTGCAGGCACAGGCAAAAGCAAAAGCCAAAACGTATGAATTCCGCAGTGACTCTGCCAGGGGGATCCGGGTGCCATATCCTGGTAGATCACCCCAGGAGCTGGGCTCCACTTCCCGGGCTAGGGAAGGACTGAGAAACATAGCTCTGCCCGCCCAGGGCAGTCCCAGCACCTTGAAGGGTGAGAGCATCCGGGACCGGGTTGGGAGAATGGAAGATAAACCTGGGGAGATCCCTAAAAAGAGAGGCCCAAAGCCTAGGAAAGAGCATTACAAGGACTTGCCAGAGGCTCTGGATGTCTCCAAGAGGAAATTATGTGAGCCAGGGGACAAGATGGGGGACTACCTCAAAACCAGGAAAATAGAGGAGGCCGTTCCTGGGGTGGCGAAGTTTGGCTCAGGACACAGTGTGATCCAGCTGGCCAGGAGGCAGGAGCCTGACCTCTCTGGTGCCATGTCCAGCCCCAATAGAGCAGAGGCTGGCATGAAGCTGGGAGCTTCAGAGACTTACCCACCCAGGGTCACCAAGCACAGGTCAGACTTTTTGGACCCCAAGGGGCAAGATGGATTGGACCCTGGTGGCCCTAAGATCATGCACAGCTCCATAAACCAGGGCTCTGTGGGAAGCTTGTATCGAGACAGTGTGGGGACTCAGTCTGGGAGGCCCTCCCTCATTGCCAGAATCCCTGTCTCCAGGATTCTGGGGGACCCGGAAGAGGAGTCCTGGAGCCCATCTCTCAACAACCTGGAGAAAGTGGTGGTGACTGATGTGACATCTAACTTTTTGACCGTCACAATTAAAGAGAGCAGCACGGACCAAGGATTCTTTAAGGAAAAGCGATGAGTGTTTGCAGGATAGATCCAGAGAGATAAAGGCTTGGTTAGAGCTTGGTGGTTATTTTTTTTCCAGGACAGGACCTAGAAACTGTCTTAATTCTTTCTGCTTGCATTCTTTTATTTCTCTCTAGTTTTATGTTTCATTGGAAAGATTATCTCTAGAGTTATATTTTCTATTAGATGTAAATATGTTATTTAAGAAAAAATACCTATATATATATATCTATATATATATATATTTCAACTCTAAGTTGTTTTATTTAAATGGAGACTGAACAGTGACTGCTCAGTTGCTCTTAGAAAGGACAATAAAACTGAGAACTAAGGAGTTCATGTATCTGTCGCAGGAGCCAGTGTATATAATGAATGATGTTTGTAGCTAATTATGTTTTGGGATTTTATTAATTATGTTTTTTTCATAAGATGCTCTGGATGATGAGTGGGGAAGTTGTATCCCTTTCAGGGCAAAATGTCCTGATTTCTTGATTGTGATATAAGGTGTTGCTTGTACAATCAAGTGTGCTGTATCCAGACCTGTCAGTCTGGACAGCTGAAATAAGCACTTGAATTTACAGTATTGTTGGGTTTTGTTTCCAATTAAAAAAAAAAAATTGGTATAAAATCAAAAAAAAAGCAGAAGTCCATAAAAAGGCTGAAAGTTGTTCTAGGGAAGTATTAACTTGAATGAACTCTTCTTGCAAATGAAGAGGAGGCTTGTATGTTTAAGATTCCTAAAAGGAGTGATACTGAAATGCACTTTAATAGAATTGTCATAGCAGTTATGGGAGACAGAACTGAGCTGAGAAGCTGTTTTCATTTTGTCTGTTTGCTTGATTCTTTCCCCCACCCACTTAAAAAAATCTGTTTACATTCCTGAAATGCCAGAAAAGTTTGGGAGGATAAAGTGTCACTGCCCATATTTAGATGCTCATTCTATTATCGAAAGTGTTGCTTTTTCTCCAGGGCACAGTTCCCTTTGGACTGCTTGGAGACTCCAGATACAGTGTTCTGTAATATCTACATCTCCCCCCAACAAATTCCAGAGTCACTTTTTGGGGTTAGAGAAAATAAATATTCTCCCTGTCTTATGCCAGTTTCACAGTGGCTGAGAGGAGATCTGCTACTAGGCACAAAGTAGGTGCTGCTGACACAGGTGGCCGTTAGTATTTGTTCACACCCTTCTCTTTGGAAGGCATATGTGAATGTTTTGGTTTGGTTTTGCTCCAGGCTTAGTGGGATTTAATGACTGAACAAAACGCAGTGGCTTCCATCCACTAGCGTAGACCAGAAATCTTTTGCTACCTTGCAGAAAGCATGTGGGGATTCTAGAAGTGTGTTTTCTCTCTCTCTCTCGCTCTGAACTCCATACTCCAACTTTACCTAGCTGAGGGAGCGGTTGATTTTTTGAGCCTGTTATGAGAGAAGGGAGTAGGTATTGGGGTTGTTTTTCAAGGTGTAACAGGAGCTCTCCTCTTCTAACATATATTGGTTTAAGCACCTTTGTTGGTTCAAAAGCACAAAACTGTCCAGCAGCCCTGAAGGACCCGGGCCAGAGGAGCCTGGCCTTTCCCATCTTGTCTGATTGGCTCAGTGAAGGTCTTAAATGCTTCTTAATGTGGGGACTGCACATAAGATGAAAGCACATGGGGCCTGATGGGAAGAGGAAGGGGAAGGAGTACAAGGAGTAGCCTTTGCTACTCTTAGGCCCATTCTGGATAATTTTACCTCCTACCTCTTTAGACCCCTCTCCCTTCCATCCTTGGGACTATCGCTTTCATCCCATAAAATAAACAAGGGGACTCTGTTTAGGCTGTACATGGGGAGCTGCTTGTGTGTTTTTTAACTTAATATTTTGTAAAACCAAGATTTTAAACTTAGTTTGTACAAAGAATGGAAGCAAGAAATGTAACAATATGGATACTATTTTCAGGTCAGACCTACATGGGACATGTCTGTTACCATGTGTATGATAATGAGGA
Source organism: Eretmochelys imbricata (assembly GCF_965152235.1). Lineage (NCBI taxonomy): Eukaryota > Metazoa > Chordata > Testudines > Cheloniidae > Eretmochelys > Eretmochelys imbricata. The sequence goes on along the minus strand of NC_135585.1, from coordinate 1,913,031 downwards.
TTTATCTACCCCTCCTCCAACCTATGTACCTGAAGCCTGGAAAATACTTCCCCTTGTTAAACAGATCACAATGCAGCTCCCTCCTCATTCTAAAGAGTCAGGGTGTGATCTTAGTTTGGCGTTCTTCACTCCAGACCTGTATAAATATATATGTGTCTAGATACGCACATATATACATATATAAAGCTAGACATACCTGTGTGTATGTACATATCTACATATATATTGGATGTGTGTGTGTGTGTGTGTGTTATTTAATTCTAAGACTTGTAAAAACAAATCTGGCTAAATCTCAGTCTCAGAAGTGAAGCTTAACTACGTGTCTTCTGCCAACCGTGAATGTCTACATAATTCCTGCTTTTTATGTGAGTTTAAATATATACTTTGTAAATAGAAACGTGTGGTTCTTATGTCCCCCCTGCAATCTCCACGTTGCTTTGTTTATAGCTGGCTCATCTCTCTCTCCGCGTGATTCCCGGCCCCGTCCGCCTGCCGCTGAGTGAGGGGCTCGCCCCTGCATGTGGGCTCGCCGCCCCTGCATGTGGGCTCGCCTCCCCTCAGCCCGAAGCCCCCAGTACTGGGCGGGAGGAGACACAGGAACTTGCCCTAATGGGAAGCGCTGTTGAACAACGAGGAGCCTGCCCTGCCCTGCCCTGTCCTGCCTCCCGCTTTTGCAGGGAAGGTGCCCGGGGCGGAGCCGAGCTCCGTACCCTTCTCCCCGCTGCCTGGATGCCGCGATCCCAGGCGCTGGCGGCCGAACGAGCCCCGCGTCTCTCTCGCCCTTTGTCTGCCAGGGCTCCGGAGGCCCCTTGCACCCGCCGGACCGGGACAGCTCTAGCTCTTGGAGGCCGGGGACAGCGTGACTCCCCCGCCGCGGGGAGGGTCCGCTTCCCTCCCCTGACGCCAGCGGCTGCTTCTCGGCTTCGCATCTAGAAGACAAAACCCAGCCCGGCACCTCGCAGCTCTGGCTGGAACGGGCCGGCTCCAGCCCGGCCCTGGAACCGGTTCCCTCCGCACGGGGACCCCTGGGTCTCCTGCTCCAGCCGCGCTTGATGGAAACCCAGCCTGCAGCCGCTTCCATGAACAGTCTCTGCAAATCATCTAGCTGCCAGGCATTAAAATGCACGAATCGATTTAAGAAATTAATGTCCAGATTCCTAGGCGGCTCCTGGTGGAGGGGGGTGGCTGGATTAGTTACGCGGAGCCCACCACAGGTGATTCAAATGCCCAGCCATAGATACTCCGCCCCCACCACTTGGCCTGCCCGCTACTGAATAGAGCACCCGGCTGGTCGGTGTTTCACACTTACTCCGGAGGGGCAGCTGGTTTTGCCTTCGCTTGGTCGGTGTGATGGGACTGGATGAAAGCAGCCAGACACGACCCCGGCCCCCAGGAGCAAGCAAGGGGTGGATCTTGTCCAGGCTGCCCCAGGCCTCCCCAGAACATCCTGCCCCCTTGGGTGCTGGGGGCGGGAGGTGCGCAACCGGCGCTGCACCGTCTGAGCGGGGCTGAGCTGCGTGTTGCCATTTACACGCTAGGAGCGGGCCGGACTCAGAACCGGAACAAAGCTGCACCCCGGGCCCTGCATTGCCCTGCCCCCAGCAGCCCCTGGCTTCTCTCGGCTGCGGGAGTGGAGCTGGGGAATGAATGCGGGCATTTAAACCGAGATGGTTTGCTGCCCCCTGCCGGTGTCTGCGGCCCCCTGCGGGAGCCTGCGGCCCCGTGCTGCGCTCCCCGGCTGCTGAATCTCCTCCCTGCGCGCTGCGACCCATCCCGAGAGCGCGTTTGCTTGGTTTTACCGCACTGTAACTGCCTACAAGCGCAACCCTGTGCTACCGAACCGGAGCCAGCCCAGCCCAGCCGCACGGTCCTGGCCATGTAGCAGCTGCTTGTTCCCAGGGCTGAGCACGGGCAGCCTCTGGGGTTGCCTGATTTACACCATCGCGTGTGTTGATCACAAGGCTGTGAACAGTGCAAACCGCCCCGGGCCAGCTTCCCCCCGTGGCGTGGCGTGGCGGGGGCGATGCTCCAGCCGGTTCCGCCTGCAGGTGGGGACTGCCAGGGGCTGGGGCGCTGCTTTGTCTTACCAAGCCCCACGTTTCGGGCTCTGTTTGGACGGGAAGCGGCTCCGTTTGCCAGAGCCTGCGAAGTGCGCGCCGGTTCATTATTGTTCTGGGGCAGGTTTGCGTTCTGGTGTGTGTTACCCACACGCCTTAAAGAAGGGCTATCAGGGTGGGGCTGCCGGGCTGCCTAATTACTGCGCACCAATTGCCACCACCTCGGTATGGTGCGTGGCTGGCGTTGCAAAGACCCTGTTGCGGAAGCCTGGCGTGGGACCTGAGAGCAGGACCTTGCACCTCAGCGGTATTTTAAGGCTCCTCCTCTGAATTCCGGCAGCAAGTTCTGCACCCGGCGGCCTTGCAGGGGAGATGGAGGCTGCCCGAGCTGGGGGTCGCTCCATAATCTCGCTGTGGCACTTTTGGTCAGGAGTCCAATAAGATCCAGCGGTGCCCCCCCCCCCGTCTAACCATCACCTCATTGGGCACCTGGCGAGCATTTGTCTGCCTCTCTGGGTGCCCCGTAAACCCGCCGGGGAAGGCAGCCAAAGGGGCTGGCTGGGGGCCCGGCAAACCCAAAGAAACGTCTTTCCCATGGGGCTTTCGGGTCTCCCCTCGCAGGCAATGCAGGCCGGAGTCAGGAGGCTGGAGACCAGCGGGGTTTCCCCTCAGTAAGAGCTGGGAGCCCGCGGCACACGGCTCATGGAGGGCGGAGGCCTCCACACGGAAAGCGGACAGTGCCAGCAGGCCCACGAACGCCTCACCGGGCGCCTTTGCGGGGATCAGCGGCCCCCGTTTGCCAGGGCACTGACACGGGACGCAGCCTGGTGAAAGACCCTGGGGCTCGCTCAAACCCGGTTTGTATCCCAGCCCGCGCCTTTCGCGGGGGGTGGTGTCTGGCTTTGCACGTCCCAAGTCTGGGTCCCGGAACGCACCAGAAAGACTGAAAACCTGCCCCGCGAGCTCCCCGCAGGGCGCCCAGAAATCTGTCCTTTGGATTCAAACCTTCCTTTACCGCAGAGCCGAAGAAAAGCAGGGGCTGGGCTTTTTAGCCGTGTCCTCATTAACCTCCCTTTGCTGCCCCGCTGAGTGTAGCTGTCCGCATCTGTGCGCGGCACACTGGTGGCGAGGCGGAGAGGTAGAAAGGGCCGCACAATGCGGCTTTTCTCCTGGAGGTCCCAGCAGGAGACTCGCCTTTCACACGCGTTTACTTGCCTTCCACAGAAAGGGCTGGGAAGCAGGGCGCTTGGGGACAAGTGACGCTGAGGGGTTAGATCTGGGCACGGGAAGAGAGGGGCACCGCCCGGGGAGGGGACAGGAGGGCGAGACGGCAAAGAACCGAGAAGGGGGCCGTGGTCCTGCCGGAGCGCTCACGTGCAAAGGTGAACTGCAAAGGGTTCCACGCAGGGAACGTGACTCGAAGCCTTCAGCCAGCTCGGGTGGGCCCCGGGACTTTCCTCGTCCGGAGTCTTCAGGCTGCGGGCCAGAGAGTCCAAAAACTGGAGCGACAGGGACTGTTTCCTTCCTGCCTGGCCGAGTGAAATCCTGGCCCTGAAAACGTCAAAGGAACAGCAAGAAACTGGACCTACCAACCCACTTCCCGCGTGGGAGCTCGCTGCGACTCCGAACACCCTCCCAGCAAAACAGCCCGGGCCCGGAGCTGCCCGCGGAGCCCCCGCCAGCCTGGAGGGGGAGGCCTCCCTGCCTTGCGCTTAGCCCCTCACTGCAAGAGGAGCTGAAGCGCCTTGGGGTGCGAACTCCGTCCCTACCGGCCCGCGAACGGGAGCCCAGGCTGCCTGCCCTGGGGAGGAGAGGTCACACCTCGGGCAGAGACCCCCCCGGCTTGTCACCCCCGCCCGGACAGTCTCTTTGCGCAGGCCAGAGGGAGCAGCCGCGGGCCCCAGGCTCTTGGTGCTGCTGACCCGGGCTCCCGGCTCTGGAGGGCTCCCGGCTGGTTTCATTTTCGCTTGGCTGCTGCGCCCGGTGCAAGGTCCACGCTGCCCCGGGCAGGGTATTTTAAGAGGTGTTCTGGCGCAGCGCGTGCAAGAGAAGGGCGAGTCTGGGCCCGGTGCCTCTCGGGGCAGCCCCCGGCTCCCACCAGGGTTACCCCCACTCCGGGGGCGCAGCGGGCTCTCTCCGCCTGTGCGCTGCATTAGCGTCTCTTCTCCGGCAGCCGCGCCCTCCCCGGGCAGCCAAGCGCCCGCCCGCCCCCGGGGGCAGCCGGCTCCTGCCCCATTGCCCAGCTCCGCCTGCCCCCGGCTGGGCAGGTAGGGCTGAGCCGCCCGTGCCCAGGCTGCAGGAAGGCGCATGCGGGGCGCGCTCCTCTGGCTGCTCCGCAGGTGGGAGATGCGCAGGCCCGGCTCCCCCAACGCCCCGGAGAGGGAAAGACACTTGGGGGAGCCGCGGAATCCCGCGGTACTGCGCGGCCCAGGGCTGGGCAGCGGGGTGCTGCTCGCCCTCCCTCGGCCCCGGAGCACTGTCCAGTGCCGCTCAGAGCCTGGCCCGGGGCCCAGCGCTTTGCGCCGCCAGCGCAGCGCACGCGGGGCCAGGCGCAGGAGCGGCCAGGCGAGGGGGGCTCAGAGACCAGCCCCTTCCTCCCGCGGGGCGAGAGGAGGGATTAAGCCCAGGCCCCGCCAGTTGAGCGAACCGGCCGCGTTTGCCGCGGCTGGAAAAGGAGCCGGGGCGGCCCGGCCCCCACCCCCCAGGGCGGCGTTGTGCTTTTTAACAGCTGAGGAGTAATATCAAGAAGGCCTCTGCCCCAGAACTGCTGGGAACGGCGAGGGCAAAGGGCCTTGTTGCTCCAGAAAGCTTCCCCGCTCAGGTGAGCTAACAGATCCTGCAGGAAGAGCCTAGCGAAGCTTTAAGCAGGCTGTCTGCACCCCCTGCTCCTGGCAGGTTTGGGCCCCGTGAGATTAGTTCTCCCCTGCTCCAGCAAAAACAGGGTTTGATACTTGTAAGTATCCTTGGAAGAGGGAAACACCTTCCAGGAGCAAAGCTTCCAGTTCCAGCCCCCTTCCTGCACCTGCTCGCTCACCTTTCTTTTCAGGTCCCCTTGAGGAGCACACCAGTTTGGGGTCTGAGTCTCCCTTGCTCTCCTAAGACGCCCCAAAGCACTGCAGCTGCCCCAAGGCAGGGCTGGTAAAAGAGAAGGGCAAAGGTGGGCCAAAATCATGGACAAAGAGGCCTTTTCTGCATTAGGTACCTTGACTAACTGAGGGTGGACAGGGCGTTCCAAGGGAATTCATGGCAAAGGCCATACTCATGGGGCTAAACATTGCTGACAGAATGATGTAAAGCTATAAATTGGTCAGAAAGTGGCGAGAGCCTGACTTGCACCCCTCCTTTGGTTTACGAAGCACGTGTCGCTGATCCCTTCTATTGGGCAGGGGCCAAGCCAACCTTTGTGGCCCCTCGCGCTGAACTCAAGAGAGGGCTGTGCGAGCTTAGACCAGGTCCAGATTTTAGCCCCAGCTGCACTAGGGAGGATGCAGTGTAAGTAAGAGGGTGGTGGAAGGTGCTTTGTCACTTGCTTTTCTTGCTTCCACCTTTCCCCGCCTCCCCCTCATAATATCACCTCTGGTGCACAGTGACCCAACAGGGATTCACTGGCAGCTAAGCTACAGGAAAGCTGATTTCCCCCTTCCCTCTCATTGCAGAACTCCTTCTCTTGGGGAGCTGTCACACTTTCTCCGCATCCTAATCATGGTGGTTTGTTCCCCACTAAATACAGGCACAGGGTATAATGCTCAGCTAAGTCAGGGGGATTTGCCTGGTAGAAGTTGGAGCAAGGTGACTGAATTCCCATTCTCGTGTTCTAGTCCTAGGTCTGCGACTGACACAGTCTGTCACCGGGACAGGGAAAGGTCCACGTCACACGGTGTCTCTTGGCTGTGCCATGAAGCCTAATGTCCGGGAAAGGTTGTGAGACAGTCACCTGGAAAGTACAGTTACACAGCCCATCACCCCATGCTGCACAGCAGTCTGAAAAGTTTAAAAAAATATTTATTGATATACTAACATGAATAAAAACATTATACAAAGTTGTCTGACATACCAACTTCTAGTGTTTTCCTGCAAAATAAATTAAAAGCAGCCTAGAGGTCTGGAGTCTACACTAGCATTAGTGTCCAAAAATACTAGAAAACATCACAAAATGCAAGGAAGCCAACTCTAGGGTCACCAAAGGAATCCCAACCACTGACGTGAACACACTACAAGCTCAATGGGCAGCCATTGTCTTCAGGTAGGCAGCCCTTATTTAACCTCTGGGCTGGGCTGCGGTCTTGTTTCCAACAAAGAACTCAAGCTTTCCCCGGGTTATAACATATCCAACGCTTGTTCTCTAAAAAGCAAACACACTGTAGTAGTTTAAAGCAATCAGAAGTGGCATACAGGAATGATTTGGCTTTTTTAATAATAAAAAATAATAAATGCAAATCAGGCAGTAATTGGCACTGTGACAAGAACAATTGTTTTCACACACACCTCCTCAGTTTCTTTTAGTAGAACCTTTTCTTTTTGGGTCCAGAGTCCTTCACATCTAGGTCAGCCTCAGAACCAAAACAAAAAGAATCAGCTCCCAAGAACTCCAGTTTTTTGGTACAATATATATATAAAAATATACTAAACTCCTAACGAAGATGACTGAATTGTCCACTTTTTCCAGTCCAATGAAAAACCCCTTTACTTCACCAGATTATGCCAGGATAAAATACTGATTCAATATACAAATACTGCAGTACTATTCCCGGGGAAACCCCTTAAGACTAAAAATAGTGACAAACCTCTAATTGGTTTTTTTGACATGCAACTAAAACACAAACTCATAGCAGCAAATTTTATAAAAGGTAGACTTTGAAGACTAATTTTATTGGTAAACACAATTAGCACCAGCTTTTTAAACTTCAGTCCACAAAAGATTAAATTAAAATGCACAATTTGCCTTTGAGAGGCTGACTTCAAAGTTAAACTTTCACTCAGACACACACACACACACACACACACTCACTCACATTGTTAAGGGGAGTCAACACATTTAATGCCAGATTAAAGGGGGGAGGAAGAATGAGATGAAAGCAAGGTGTTTCCAGATTATCACTTTCACAGTCTATAACTTTGGGATTGAAACAGCTGGTTAACAGAAAGGCACAATGTTAGCATTGGCAAAGCAGGTTCCCACTGCTACAGGAGGGGGGAAAACCCAGTTTTATAAGTGGCTGGTGCTAAAAGAAAGCCAGTTTCCATTTGTATTACAAGTTTCCAGGGCAAAAATTAAGAATCCCAAGAAAACATCACCCAGATTCTGAAAGGTCTTTGAGTGGGACCAAGCCATCAAATGTGAATACAATTTAATTTAGCACTGGAATTCTGAATGGGGACATCTTACGTAGAGCTCGTCTAGGCTGGAGGACTCTGCACCGCAAGTACGCAGATGTGGTTTGCACTGTTTGTAAAGGAAGGCAGGCATGCAGCATCAGTGCAAACCGGTACCCGCCATGATTAGTCACACCCGTCCAAGCCCTGTCCTCCGCCAGTGCAGCCCGCTTGACACCCCAGAGTAAAACCACAGGCACTGACATTACACGAGTAGGGACGGAGAAGCAGGTTTCTATCATCTTGATACAGTCTCATCAACTGGCCCCTCTCCAGACCAGCGTCAAATGCCATTTTTCAATGGCCACCCCAGCAGGTTGTTTACACAGACCCATCACCAGCCTTATTCTCAGGATTTCTGGGTTCATCCCTGTTGAAGCAGCTTCTTCCCTCTCTGTGTTCAGATGCCAACCTCAGAAAGTATGGTGCAGTTCCCTTTGGACACACACCAGCTGCTATCATCACCAAAGCAGGTGTACCTGGGGATCCACATAAATGCTGGGTGCCACACTGCTGAGGAGGGTCCTCTCCCCTGCCCCTCACCTACGTCCTTGCTTTTCACAGGACCCTGGACTAACCCAGCTTTGCATAAGCACAAGACAGCTGTCAGTGACCTGTCCCATGGGCAAGGCTGGGACAGCACATTCCAAAAGGCACATTGTAAGTTACTTTCGTTTGGATTTGCAAAGGCCAAGTAGTAAATATTTGGTGTGTGAGGAAGACAGCCAGCCACAGCCTTTGAGATGTCCAGACCCCTCTTGTTCATTACTGAAGGAAAGGATCTGCCAGCATCCCCATGTCTGGGGCTTCAGAACACATGTGGCAAAGGCCACCGCAGGGGTAAAGGCTTCTGAACCCACAAGCTATTTTTTTCTTGACGTTCTCAAAGTCGCAGTAGTTAGTTTGGCTGCATGTGAATTATGAGGTCAACTGAATAACAGACGTTACTTTTTGGCACCAGGGAGCTCCAAAGCAAACCCTCCTCGCGGACAAAACTGGTCTGACCCACCTGACCCCTTGTCCCACGCACTTGAGGAGGACAGCTCTTACGCTGGATAGTGCAGCCAGCCACACCACCGACAATCCCTGGGCTGGCAGAGGGTGCGGGAGCTCTGCTGCAGCAAATCTGAAGTGAGCTCCTTGCCCCTAGGTTGACTGTTAGAGCGTCAATTACTTTGGGAGGGAGCCACAGCGAAGGCTGTCTGGCTGGCAGAAAGGTCACTAACTACAAGGGGGTGGAAACCCCCACCCCACAAATCCACCTGGTAATGTTCAAGGCAGGAACCATTCCATAAGATTAAGGGCTTGTCAACTCAAACCGGACCCAATCTTAGGTTTGTTAAAAACGAAACCTAAATCCATTAAGGTTTGTGAATTAAATACAAAACCCAGTGGAACCTTCCCTGGCAACCCAGACACCACAGAACCAACAGTAATAGATTATAAACCTCCCTGACCTGAGAGAACAGTAGAACAGCCAGTCCAGGCCCAAAGGAACTTGCATTTTAAATGCCTGGCCACATCAGAGCAGTAAAACAGAATCTAAGAAATATACGTGCGCCTATATTCACCTAAGGGGCCTGCAGCCTTTGGCTCTTTACGAGTTGACAGCATCCCTTTGGTAGCCCAGCTGCTCCTGACACTGCAGGTGCTCCATACTGTGGCCGAGGAAGATGCACGTCACTGGGCAGGGATGTAGCAGGTGAACCCACCCACTTTGAAGCAGCACCTAAACACACTGACCCGACAGCCCAGTCGTTGGCCACCCTGCTGCAGGGATCTTTCAAGGGCTGCCTTTTGCAGGCATGTTCTTATAGCACATGAAGGTACCAGGCTGCCCCTGCCACACACCCAGGAGAGTTCCAGATCACTACAATCGCAAAGGCTGCATTCAAACAGAGTTCAGCACGAGCCTCCTTGTCTGCCTGAAGCAGGCTCCATCCAGAGCCTGCCAAAGGCTGTCCCTGGGGAACTGCTGCTTGAGAGGCAGTGAGGTGTGTGCTCTCCTCACCCCAGCGACATTGGGCCCCACCCTAGGAGGCTTTGAGCACCCGGAGTTTCCACTGACATCAATGTGAATTGAAGGCACTTGGCAGCACCCAGCTTGAGCCCTGCGTGCACTGCCTCCACCACGCTCATAAAGCCTGCTAGCAACAGGAGCTCGGCAGGAATTCTGATCCCACAAACGCTGTGTTTTAACCGGTTCCAGAGCCGCAGCCGTGTTAGCCTGTATTCGCAAAAAGAACAGGAGTACTTGTGGCACCTTAGAGACTAACCAATTTATTTGAGCATAAGCTTTCGTGATGCATCCGATGAAGTGAGCTGTAGCTCACAAAAGCTTATGCTCAAATAAATTGGTTAGTCTCTAAGGTGCCACAAGTCCTCCTTTTCTTTTTGTGTTTTAAGCCTCACTCATTCCTAGTGGTAGCATCAAGACAAGGCTAATGGCAAGTCAGAGCCCCAAGCTGCCCGCTATCCCCTGCCTCATGGCATCTACAAACCTCAGACCTAGTAGAAAAGGTTTCTCCATTGTGCTTGAGCCTCATAGTGGGTCTCCAAGTAGCAGGTGGCTTTAGGCCCAGGGCTGCAAAACCTACACACAGTCCTGAAGGACGTGTGTGCACGCAGCAAGTTAAATCCTGCCACAAGTATTTGCACGTAGCATGTGAAGTGTTAAAGATACTGGGACAAAGAAAAGGCCTGGATTTGGAGAGCACTGGGCTGCCCAGCACTAAATTGTCCAGACTGGTTCCCAACCCTGACTTCTCTTCTTTCACGCACACAGAGACATTCACAGCAGCAGCTCATACTGCTTGCAGCCCTGGCCAACCGCTGATCAGCCACCAGCTCACGCTGTGCACCTCAAACGTGCCACGTGTGGTGTGAATGCAGGCTGTGACGCCCATTCCCACCACAGTGGGTCTGGGTTTGCCAGCGACAGGAGCAGGTTTAGTCTGAAGGCCCCTTGCCCCCCACCTCCCTTCTGAACAAGGGAGGATTTTGTATAAAAATGTAAACAATATTTCCATTTCATTTGCAAAACATCACAAGAGAACGAGCAGTCACTTCACGCTCATCACTGGGAGCAACCTAGCCCAGGAGGGTAGCTGGGCTTAAACTAATGTCCCCTGAAAACCCCCACATCTACAGGCAACTCCCCCCGCCCCGCAGCATGCGGAACCCTGTGGAAGTTGGCTGTCTGATTTGGATTGAGTCTGACTGTCCCAGGAGATAGCGGGCAGATTTGTGCTAATGCCTAGAAGGAAAAAAAACCCTCACTTTTTCTTAAGGAAAAGCTTTAGCCTGTTACATTGCATGACCCCATAGCCCTCTCCCCATCTGTCCAGGTACTTGCACACGTGGTGTTCTGACATTTCAAGAGGTACAGCAAAGAAACCCAAGCACAGAGAAACCTGGCTTACCAGTCACTTGCTAACCACTTTTTAGCAGCCAGCTAGCCAGTCTTAATCCCCACCAGAGAACCACTGCATTAACCTTACTCTGTACCACCTGCTATAGTGGTCAGAAAAACAGAATGGCCTTTGGTAGCTGTTAACAGGCTTCACTGCATCCTACTCCTCCCAGCCTTCAGAAAAGAATCTCGACTGGCTCCAGGAGGCCTCCAGAGATACAACGACCCTCCAAGAACAATGCTGACCGGCAATGGCAGAACGCTTTGTTGGGGGAGGCCGGGGTCTTGTTCAATAGCCAATTGCTTATAGGGGCAGGGACACCTGATTTTTGCCTCCCCAAATCTCATTGCCATCTGGCATTCACTTGGAGAAAAACCCAATGAAACAATGGGGAAGAGGCATCAGAAGGGGCTATGGGAACCCATCTCCCCACCTCGCACCTCCTGGTTCAGTAATGTCTAAGATTGAAGAACCCAACACTGGTGGGAGACTCCTTGACGGTCACTGTAATCAGGTTGGCTGTCACGTCTGTGACAAAGACGTGTTCAATCAGGCTGCGGGTGGGTTTCCAGTCCTGGCTGGTCTGGATGGAGACTGACATGTTCTGGCCCATACCAGGAAACGAGGCAGAATCCCGATCCGAATCAGAGCTGGTCTCCTCTTCGCCGGTGCTCATTTCAGACAGGGCTGCCGGCTTGCGGTTCTCCGTTGTGGGGTGCCCCTCTGGCGCACATGGGACTCCACTTTTTGTCACCTCTCTTTCCCCAGCAGCTGCTCTTTGCATGGGTTTCTCGTTTTTGCAGGTATCCACGCCTGGCGGCAGCCCAGCATTTTGGGCAAGCAGCCCTGTGCCCACCCTGCTGCCCTTGGCAGCGGCTGCCCCCACATTCGCAGCCTCGGCAGCAGCACTTTTGGCCAGAGTCCCACAGACATGACGAGGGAGGCTGCTGCCAGCGGCTGAATTCGGCCCATTTTTGACACTCTGTAAGTTTAAAGCTTGAAGGTTCAGCTCCTGATGGGACGTCAGCTGGCTTCCTGGGGCAGGGGAATTCCCAGGTGCCTTGCTGCCATTGTGCAGGGTCTGAGCCCCAGCAGTGAAGCCGGATTTCTGATCCCCCCCAGCACCACTGCCGAGTGCCTTGGCTGTTTTGGATCCTGGCACATTCAACCCAGGCTCCCCAGGTCCTTTCTGGTTTCTCATTTTTAAGTCCAGTCCTAGGCTACTCTTGGTGGCTGCCTGTGACTTGAGTGCCAGCCTCCCTGGGAGCGGAGCCTCTGCAGAGCTCTGGTTTTGGGACATCCTGTTCATGTAGTGCACAATAGAACTCTGCCAGCTGATCCCGTGGTTTGGGCTCCCAGAGGAGCCCTTCAGTATATTGGGCAGGTTCTCAGCAGATAAGCCCCCTGGACCAAGCCCACTCAGTGCACTTTGGGGCTCTTTCACATTAGATTTAAGCACAGCAATACCTGAGCTCTGAGCATTGTGTTGGGGCTGTAATTTCCCCATTAGTTTAGAACCTCCCCCCGTCTCCTTTCGGGTGGTTTTCAGCACCTTGGCCACATTCATGGTCCTTCTGGCTGCCTTCTGCTCCGGAGGCAGAGGTTTCCGCCCACGCTTCTTCCTGACAGGGTCTTTTATTTCCGGCTTCGCAACCAGAATCTGAGCTTTCTTCTGTGGCACTGGGTGAGTCTCTCTGCTCCGGGGACCTCTCTTTGCCTCCAGGTCACTCTCATCCTCTTCATCAGAGGAGGAGGAAGATGAAGAGGTAGAGGATGAGGAGCTACTTGACTTGATTTTTGGAGGCACCTCTGGTTCCTTTAAAACAAAAATAAAGAGGGAGCAGGGAGAACATTAGCTTGAATTAAGATAGCGGGCAGAACTGAGTGTGGCTACGTTCTTCAGCAAGATACGAATTTGTTCCTGGTGACCCCCATGGATCACTGCATTACATGCACCAGTCCCTGACTGTGCGCAGGCCTCTACTCTGCAAAGGGTTAAAGAGCCCCCACTGCACACAGGCCAGATCTAATATATTGCCCTCAAATTCCATGTGACTCCCACTTTTCCGTCCCCATCATTGCTGATGAGCAATTACCAAAGTATCTGGATAAAGAGAAGCTTCCCCTATCCCTGCCCCTTATATGCAACCTCAGAGACAAATTCCTGGGTACATTCTGCTCTCAGAACAGCGTCTCCTGGCAGCTCTGTGCCCTCCCATTCTCCAGTGGAAATCCAAGACGTAGGATCCATTTCAGCAACATTGAACACTCCACATTATGACACAAGAGGTTGTAAGGGACCTTTCAGACAAAGACTGTCCCAAGAACGGCCATTACCCCACCACTCCACACATCACCACTGTTACTTACCACATGTTTCCTGGGCCTGCCTCTGGGTCGTTTGCCCCTCTTCCGATTCTGCACCTCTTTCTCATGTTCCCTGCAAACACACCAATTGAGGACAATGCTGCACCCAGGAGCCAGTCTACTTCCTCTCTTATCAGCAGAGACCGTTTGTTTGAAATGCTGCACGACTCAGTTCTAATCCAAGCAGCAACAGATACTCGGGAGCATTATACTTGTGACAAACACACAGCAACCTTTCCTGGAGAGCTCCAAGCCTACAGAGTTCACACTGGCCCAGGCTGTTTGTTGTGGGTTTGGGAAAGCACCCAGGTCATTTTGTAAGTGCAGTGGGGGGAAGGAATTCTACTGCGGTCTCTGGGAGTCACAGAATAGCTCTCCCAGCAGAGCAATATGTAGACTATTTACCCCATGGCAACAGATGCTGGTTACTGGAATAGAAAGTCTGCTAGTGTAGACTGTGTGTGAAGTTCTTATAGCAGCCAAGCTGGCAGCATCGCAGCAGTTGCCAAGCTCTGCACTGCCAGTGTGATGAAGGAAAGAGACCTCCTGGAAACAGGATCACAGCAAGGTGGTGCTGGCGAAGAGGCATCGCTGTCCTCTGCTAGATGATTCCCTATGACAATAAGAGACCACAAAAGGGCCCTCTGACTGTGAGGCAGGATGCCATATAGGAATGGAATTATGGGATGGAGAAGAGGTTATAAGAACAGTGTCTCCAGAGCAAAGTGATGGCTGACTGAACACCAGAGTCCCTTGCTCACTTTGCTGCAACCTATTAAACAGGTCACTGTGCCACCCACAATAATACCTAGTTTTTTAAAAAACAAAGGGGATTTAGAAACCCGCTCTAATTAAGGCCAATCATAAAGTTCAGTGTTTTTATATTAGTGCAAAGGCAAAAGATTTGCCAGCACTGTGGCGAACGTAGCCAGAGGGCTCTGTCTGCACCCCAGTGCACACGGAGTTCTAGATCCCTTAGCTAATCATACAATCCGATTGCAGAGCTGCACTCCCGATACAGGCACTGAACATTATAGACAGCCCCTTGCCTCTAGCCCCGCCAGCCCGCCCAATCACTGCCAGGGGACACGTATCACATTCCTCCGACAAGTATGTTTTCAGTGGATTTTTAAAATAAGTTTGTTTCTGTAATTCTGGAAACTGCCTCTGTCTGTGCATGCAGCCGACAGGGAAGGACAACCAATGCCCAGACCTTCAGATCAGAGGTCAAGTACATTCAGCTCCCAGTGCTCCTTTCCAAGTTACATGTGGGTATGGCGTGCCAGGGCAGCCACATTGCACAGTCTATGTAAAATGCACTCTGATCTGGCCCCAAATTAACCACATTTATAACACTTGGTAGCCTCTATGAACCTGAACTGTTAGTTTAGATTATCACCATATTTTAGCCTAATGAGCTCTTCAGTATGCCGTTTGCAGGACTTCCAAAGACCGAATGATGGATCAGACATTGTTCATCCAACAACAACAACCAGAAGTATTTATAGTTTGCTCACTTCTTTTGGAAGGCAAGGAGCAGCCTTGGATCAAGAATATTCTCTTCAGGTTCCCAGCTGTTGTGTCTGGAAAAGAAGAGTAAACACACCATAGAGACCAGCAACATGAAAGCATTTTTTTAAAGTTTGGATTAATAGATGGAATATCATCGGCCCAAAAGCAGCTCACACGACAGCCTGAGAACAGTGAAGCTGAGAACAGTGCGCAGGCTCCAACCAAAGCCCCATCTTTGAATAACCCCGAAGTAATAATCCCGCAGGGGAAGTCGGGGTTCTGCTGCAAACGCTGCAGAAATGGCAACGCCCCTACGTAGGATGCAAACCCCATGCTCATGAGAGTGCTCTGAAGAAGATGCTCTGGAGAGCAGAAGTGACTCTGGAAAGGGGGTGCTGGATTTTGGGGGGAAATAGCCTCCCCTCCCTTGCCCTGGGGTCAGAAAACTGCGACGGTCTAGAAAACGCGAAGCGTATTGACTGACAGGGGGCAAACCCTGGATGAGCCGAAGGATTAAGGACAACAATGTGTGCGCTGCGGGGAGGGGGCTGAAAGGCGAAGCGGAGCGAAAACCCGGAGAGGAGCCTGGGCTCCCAGGAGCAGCCGGCGGGAGGAGTGAACAGAAAGGGTCCCCGCCAGGCTGCCAAATCCCTCCCGTTCGGGGCACGGCGCAGCCCCACAGGCATCAATGGGAAGCTCAGGTTTCATTCAGCGGGCGAAGCATGGGCACCCAGGCAGCTCCCCCGGCCCGTCCCCGCCGGAGCGGGGGCCGCTCGGAGCCGCCTGCGCCAGCCCGGGGGCCGGGGCCGCAGCACCAAGCGTGCGCCGGGGCCGGGGGGGCGGACACTTCTGGGTAAACAAAAGGGACCCGGGGCCGGGACGCGGCGCCTCCCGAACAAAAGCAGCGAGGAAGGGGCCGGAGCAAGTTGCCGCCCCGCGTCCCCCCGCCCCACAGCCGCCCCGCACCGCCCCGCACTCACTTGGAGGACCAGCCTCGCCACTTCACCAGATACTCCAGCTTGCCCTGCGGGGGGGAGAGAGAAGCGGTTAGCGCCGGGCCTGGCGGGGAGGGTGCCCGGGAGCTGGGGGGGGCAGGGGCCGGGGATGCCCGGGGATGCCCGGGGCCGGGCGCCCACCTTGCGGAGCCGCTTGCTCAGGATGCACTCGGCGGCGAAGACCTGCTCGCCCACGCTGCTCAGCTCCTCCATGGCGCCGGCCGGCTCCGCTCCCCGCCCCGCCGCCCCGAGCGAGCCAGCGACACACAAGGGGACTCGCCGGACGGAGCCCTGAGGCGCGCCCCCGACCGCCGCGTGCACCCGCATCCCCCCCCGGCGCGCTCCCGCGGCGGGGCACACAATGCGGCGCGCGCGCGCCCGGCTCCTCCCCCACCCCCAGCTCAGAGGCTCCCCAAATTCCCAGGCAGCCAATGGGGAGGGGAGGGGCGGGGCGGGCGGAGACCGGCAGCTGGGGAAGGGGACGGGGTCAGGCTGCTGCAGAAAGGAGAGTGATTGTCTCAGCGCGACCCCTCCCCTTCCTGCCCAGCCGGGGGGATTCGCTCCCCCTGCCCCTCGCGTGGACCCCGCGGAGGGGCCTTTGGCCCTGGCCACAATCCCAGGCATGAGAAGTGAGGCGCCCGTAGGTTTCCGCAGGGCCCCAAGGACCCTCAGGCCGCACCCGCAGAGGCTGCGAAGCCGAGTGTGCCGGGGCCGGCGAGGAGGGGCAGACGTGAAGCTCCGGCTCCGAGAGCCCCTGCAGCTGGGACCCTCACGCGCAGCGTAAGCCGGGGGCGCTCCCAGCGAGTGCTCTGTGGCTGCTGGCTGCTCCCATCATTTTTCCTAAAATACCTAATTAACTTTAGGGAAAACAAATAAGTATGCGCAGGCACATGTCCAAATCCTTGTAATTTATCTGCCTAGTTTCTTTTGTTTCTTTTTTGCTGCAGACTCAATAATAACCATAACGTACAGTGGTCTCTCTTCTTTACTGGACCTAAGCAGAATAGAAACACAAATAAGGGGCGTTGAGCATTCTTGTCGTTTTTCTTGTTGTTTCTTTTGCTTTTTAAAAAAGACATGCTAGCTACAGTGTGTGCTGTGAAGAGTGATATTAACAAACATACAAATCTCTCTTTCACAGCAGACTTACCGAGCCCTGGATGGTGAGGTGGTAATGGGAACCAGGGGTAGTGGGGCAGCAGGGGGCCAGGGGTGAAGGAGGGTGAGCTCAGGGCCAGAGTCTGGCACCACATAGCCAGGGGACAGGGCCTGGGGATGAAGCCCTAATCCCCTCCGCTAGAGCCTGCCACCCGCCATCCCAGGGCTGAAGCCCAACCCCACCACCCCCAGGAAGGTGGGAAACTCACTGGCTGCCTCCTCCAGCTTGTGTGTCTCCAGAGGAGGGCAGGGTCCAACACTGGTTGTGGCCCATGGGGAGGGGCTGCTGCTTTGCTCCCCCATCACCGCCCAGGAGGCTGTGGCCTCAAGAAAAGCCCCTGGTGGCTGCATATGGCTGCAGTGGACACATTTGAGAGAAGCTGGTATAAACTGAGTTATACCCTCAGCCGAGCTGATTGGAAAATGCAAAAGAAATCAATTCCGCAAACGTTTTTGACATTTTAAAGTAGTGTTTGTTTTTCAGGGTTTGAAATGGGCCTAGTCTTCATCTCTCTCTATTTTTTGCAATATCTTTAATTGAAATTGTTTTCAAAATGGCTATCAAAACTTTTCATTTATCAAACCCAATTTTGATAATCATTTTGATTTAAAAAAAATATTAAAAATGATGAAAAACCCAAAACACTAGATAATATTGGGCTACTTTTTGATAAAAAGACCTTTAGTTCAAAAATGTTTGTCTAGCTCTAACCATAAGCAATGGTTTATTAAAAAATTAAAATATTATATAACAAACAAGGAAAGGGGAAATTAATTGATAGTAATGAATATAAATCAGGAATTATGAAAAGATGTTAAGAGAAGCAAAGGTACATAAGGAGAAATCTGTGGCCAGTAGAGTTAAGAACAAGGAGTTTTAAAAAATATTTTAAGAACAAAAAGCATTCTGACAATGGTACTGAGCCACTACTGGATGGACACAGTAGAATTATTAATAATAATGCAGAAAAGGCAGAAGTGTTCAATAACTATTTCTGTTCTGTACCTGGGGAAAAACAGATGATATAGTTTCATTATATAGTGATGATAACTTTCTTTCCATTCCACAAGAATCCCAGGAGAATATTAAACAGCAGCTACTTAAGTCAGACATTTTAAAATCAGCAGGTCCAGTTAACTTGCATTCCAAAAATTTTAAAAGAGCTGGCCGAGGAACGCGCTGGACCATTAATGTTGATTTTACAATAAGTCTTCGGGCACTGGGGAAGTTCCCAGTACTGGAAGAAAGCTAATGCTGTGCCAATTTTTAAAAAGGGTAAACGGGATGCCTTGGGTAATTATAGGCCTGTCAACCTGACTCTCATCCTGAGAAAGCTAATGGAGCAGCTGAAAATGGGACTTAATTCATAAAGAACTAAAGGAGAATAATTTAATTAATGCAAATCACATGGATTTATGAAATATAGAGCCTGTCAAACTAACTTGATATCTTTTTTTAATGAGATTACATGTTTGGTTGATAGAGGTAATAGTGTTGTTGTAACTTCTGTAAAGTGTTTGATTTGGTACCCTGTGACATTTTGATTAAAAAACTAGAACAATAAATGGGTTCAAAACTGACTCTCTGATAGGTCTCAAAATGTAATTTTAAATGAGGAATCATCAATGAGCAGGCATGTTTCTAGTGGGGTCCCACAGAGTCTGGTTCTTAGCTGTACTCTTATTAACATTTTTATCAGTGACCTGGAAGAAAACATAATCTAATCACTGACAAAGTTTGCAGATGACACAAAACTGGGGGAGTGGTAAATAATGAAAAGAACAGGTCACTGCATTAGAGCAATCTGGATCACTTGTTAAACTGGGTGCGAGCTAACAATAAGCATTTTAATACATCTAAATATAAATATGTACATCTAGGAACAAAGAACATCAGCCATACTTACATGATGAAGGATGCTATCCTGGGAAGCTGTGACTGTGAAAAAGATTTGCGAGTCATGGTGGATAATCAGCTGACCATGAGCTACCAGTGTGATGCTGTGGCCAAAAAAGATAATTCAATCCTGGGATGTATAAACAAGGGACTCTCTAGTAGGAGTAGAGAGGTTATTTTACCTCTATGTTTGGCACTGGTGTGACCATTGCTGGAATTCTATGTCCAGATTTGGTGCCCACAATTCAAGAAGGATGTTAATAAATTGGAGGAGTCAGAGATGAGCTACAAGAATGACTAAATGATTAGAAAACTCTTCTTCAGGTCAGCTCTGTGTAAGGTTGAAAACTTATCTCTCTCACCAACAGAAGTTGGTCCAATAAAAGATATTACCTTACCCAGGTTGTCTCTCTATTGTCTGGGACCAACCCGGCTACAACACTGCATTTAATAGATTATGGACCAGATTCTTATTTCAGTTACACCAGTGCAGATGAAAAAAACAATGAGGAATCCTTGTGGCACCTTAGAGACTAACAAATTTAGCTCACGAAAGCTTATGCCCAAATAAATTTGTTAATCTCTAAGGTGCCACAAGGACTCCTCCTTGTTTTTTCTGATACAGACTAACACTGCTACCCTAACTGTCTGAAACCTGTCACAGTCAGATGGAGTTATTCTGGATTTACAACAGTGTAGATGAGATCAGACTGACCATATGTGTACTGTTTTCTCCCAAACACAGAACATGCCATATCCATAAGGCTATTTTCCGTTTAAGGCATTTTTTGGAGCATAGAGCAGTTAGCTCTGAGACTAGAATCTAACATGATCAGGATCAGAATTCTTGGAGAATCCCTGAAAGCAGGAAAAGGAAAACCATCATCTTTATTTATGTGCTGTGGTTTGTGGGCAGATTCTGAAGCTCTCTGTTCTTATAACAATAATATGTAATTCTCCTGCTTTGAATGTTATCACATTTTTTTGGTATTTGGTTTTTACAAATTATTTAATTTGTTAAGGTTAAGACAGCTCAAAAGAGCAGCCAGAAGCATGTTGGTATCCAACATACGATGCATGAACAGAGAGGGTCCAAAATCTAATAGAATTCATTTCTTTTTTGTTCCTTTCGTAAAGTAGTAAAGTAAGATGCATGGGCAATGCATCTTAGTATTTACCAATATGCAGAGGGAAAGAGCTCATACCCCTGCATGCATGGGCTATGTGCTGGCACTGTGTAGTCTTCACACTGGAATATTATACATCAGCTCCAGTGAAAAGCCAATCTGAATACTCAAGAGTGAGGAATGCATAGAAGTATAACAGCCTCCACCTGGGTGGCAGGCAATGTGAAAAATCCAGTCCTGGGACTACACACATACTCTTCGCCTTGCAAGGACTCTTTCCCTCTAATCTCAGTTATCTGTCTCTGTATTTGTACTGCACTCACCAGTGGAGTTTCTGAGCACTTCACAAGTATGTTAAGGTAGAAATAACAATCTTTTCTTTTGTCCTTCCCCTGTCGGAGAAAAGGCATGTTTGCATGCAGGTGTTTTGTTTGCTTATGTTTGCGAGTGTGTTTATTGAGACAAAGCTAACTCAAAGAGATGAGTTTTGCATTTAGTTCTGAACATGAGTGGAAGATCTGTGGTTTATCTTATCTCTTTCTGGGAGCGAAGGAGAGCACCCTGGGCTTGGGGGCTGACATCCAGATACCGAGACCTTTTTGTTCGCTATCTCAGCTTTATCCCTCATGTCCAAAACGATGCCATCACTACAGGAATAACATACATCTCTATAATGCCTTTCACTCCAAAGTGCTTTACAGTTTTATCTGGCACTCTGCTCAGTCTCGGCATGGGGATTATTTTACCCATCTCTGGAGCGAAGTGCTGGCTCCTGGGCTGCTCTGTGTTCTTTCCTGAACTGAAGAGTTCTTCTGTGGCTTGAGAAGGGTTGGGACCAGATTCCCTGAGTCCGAAACTCCCTGCAGCCAGGCTGACATCTGTATATTATAGTTCTAGTTATTTTAGGGACTTGAGAAATCTCTTCTATGTTAATTTGCACAGTGATTACGCTACACTCCATTGTGTCCACCCGTGCATCCCAGTGACACTGCTGGTCAGTTTGCCCAGCCTGGAAGCCAAAATGGTGATGGCTGAAGGCAGTGGCTATTTTATCAATCTACTTTCTATACAAGAGATTGCATGGAGGCCAGAGGGTTGTGGAGAGGACAGGGGGCCCTTCCCTGTGTTTCCAGCTGGAGGCCATAAAGAATCGCAGTGTCGATAACTCTCATGAGTTTATCATAAGGTTTGTGATATTTGGTGTTTTCTCTTAAAGCCCCAGCTCCTAGAGTCCTATGATTAGAAAAGAATCTCAGCTTCCAGAAAAAAGAACAAGAAGTTTCTAGCCCTCATGATTGCAAAGCCTGAAAAGATGCCCCATGCCCCAAAAGGCTCATCAAAAGAATCCAACATTTATTATTATATTTTAAAATCTCAGCTTTGGGAGTGGGGCTGACTCTCAGTTTCGGAATGCTTGAGGCAGTATAACTTGCATGCTGGCAATATAAGTCTCTGCCCTTTCTGGACACTTGGAGTTTCCATTCAGCATTGTAATGGTTTCCCCTTGGAAATTAGCCACTTGAGGTTCAAAACAAGTCTTTTTAACGTGAGAAAAGTCAGAAATTGTCTGAGAGAACCCTTCCCCACATCTTTCCCACTGGGCTGTTACCTCCAGCTCCCTCAGGTATCTGGGGAAAATACATGGAGGACGGAATCAAATATAGTCATAATGCATGTGGATGTTTTTCCAGCTGAACAGAGGAAGCACAGCAGAGAATTAAGGTCCATGCACAGTTGAATGTTGGCCTTCCTGTCGAGACAGTCAAAGGGTCCAACTGCAGTGGTAGTGGTGGGTTTTGTGCTGTAGGAATGGGACAGAGATCACCAAACTCATGTCACACAGGCCACCAATACTAATGCCTTTCCATCTCCTCTGCCCTTGTCAGGCCCGGAAACGGAGACCTACAGGAGAAAGGCTCAGCACCTTGCTGCCAAACTCTGGAACTCCCCAGCAGGCCTTGGGACATGGGTTGTAGCTGTGGTTTCCTTAGGAGTTCAATGCTGTTTTATACATTTGTGAGAAACTTTGAAAAATGTTGTTAATGACTGGCCTGTCACATTCCCCAGCTCCAGCAGAGCAAAGTGACAGTAAAGCCAATAAACTCAGCAGTCACTGAGAGAACTTTTGGCATCTTAAAAATGAGATTCAGACTCCTTGACTAATCCAGTGGAACATAATTTTATAGCCCTTCCCAAGTATGTCAGCAATCCCTGGAATGTTGTGTATCATGCTCCATGGCCGTAACGCAGGCCAATTATCTTATGGCTGGGCCAACGTGCATTTAGTGTCAGATGAAATCAATGTCTCTGAAGATCAGAACCTTCCTTGTGGAATTAATGACACTTCTCCTGGAGAGAGAGGAATACAGAGTAGACTTAACAAGCAAGGCCTGTTTAAACTAATTAAATAGTCTGAGTGGCAGCTTTGTTGGGAAGATATGTTTTACACAGAACAACTTTACCCTGAGTGGAATGGCAATTGGAACACTGACAGGTTTCAGGGGGTAGCCGTGTTAGTCTGTATCAGTAAAAACAACGAGGAGTCCTTGTGGCATCTTAGAAACTAGCAAATTTAGTTGGGTATAAGCTTTCATGGGCTAGAACCCACTTCATCGGATTGGAACATTGTGAAGCAGTAAAACAGTGTGGGATTTTGCCCTACTTCATCCTATCTCCAGCCTCAATGCTGGATCCTATTGTAGTGCCCACAAATTAAAGCTGCAATTAAATTTTCAGCACTAAATGTTTAATAAGTTAATTTCATTTGTTACTTTATTTCTCAGCACCAGTACAGGTGGGAGACTCTCCTCTCCTTGCACCCTGTTACTTCATCAGGGTGACAAAATATTTTTTAGCTGATGAGTGGAGGGAAGAAACTCAAATTTACTTGTTTGCAACATAACCAGCTTTTGGAAGGGGGGAAAACCTGTGGGAACAGACAGCTGTAAGATGGGGGAAAGGGTCCTGCACACTGACAACCGCTGGGATTGAGGTAAGGTCATAAACGCTCTAGGATGGGGGAGAAGGAAATCTTACAGCACATACATGATTTTATGTTGATGTACTATCTGTTCCTGACAGCCCCCCCCCCACCCCCCAAATATGCTTGGCCCTATACAGAAACAAGAGAAGGCTCTGTTCCTGCCTAGAGAGCTTACACTTTGGAAAAACCCAGCATGCAGACAGACATGATAGAGGGGAAAGTGGTACAACAAAGAAGTCAGGTTGGCAAGTGTGACAGGTTGTTGGCCCCACACAAGAATAGAAAGGGTTAACCTCAGCAGGGAGCAGAGGAGGTGAGACCTCAGAGAGGCTGTGTGAGGCACAGCCTATCAGAGAGAGGCTGCAAGGAGCAGCCAATCAGGGCCCAGCAGGCTCCCATAAAAGGAGCTGCAGAGCAAAGCAGAAGTCAGTTTCTGTGGGAGCTGAAGGAGCTAGGACTGAGTCTCTAGCAGGCTGAGGGTCCTGTGGCACCGTGGACAGAGAATTTGCTGGCAGGGATTGGGGGAGTGAGAGGGAGCTCCTGGCTGTTAGGACTGACAGGCTGAGGCCCTGAGGAAAGGGTGAAGAAGGTGCTGGGGCCCATGGGGAAGTGGCCTAGGGAAATGCAATGAGCTGTTGGATGGGCCTGTGTGTCTCCCCCTCCCCCTCCCCACAACTCATCACTGGGGAAGTGGCTGGACAGTTGGATTGCAGTATTGCCCCCTGGAAGGGGGGAGCACAGATGGTGATGCAGCCACACCCCCTGACCACCACCCCAAACTCCCCTGCCCCCTTACCGCGCTGCCCAGAGCACCGGTGGCTGACGGCCCTACAGCCAAGCCACCCAGCTGGAGCCAGCTGGCCCCCATGCCGCACGGGGCACCGGGTCAGGCTGCCAGCCCCCGTGCTGCATAGGGCATTGCGCCTGCTGTGCAGTGAGCTGAGGCTGTGGGGGAGGGGGAACAGCAGGGGAGGGGCCAGGGGCGAGCCTCCTGGGCCGGGAGCTCAGGGGCTGGGCAGGAGGGTCCCACGGGCCGGATGTGGCCCACGGGCCATTATTTGCCCACCTCTGCTTTAAAGAGTGTGTCAGCCCTTCAGTGGGCCCTTCCCACCTTTCCGTCTCTTACTGCAGAACGTAACAGAGCAGCAATGTCCATACATAGCTAGGCCTTGTGTGTTTGTATACAACTAGTAAACGTGGTTATTTGAACCCCAAGGGTGTCTGGGGGACGTCCTTCTATTTGTAATCTTATGGAAAGAACAGGGAATCCACAGGATGCATCTTTTAACTCCTCCCTCGATTCTGTTCCTAAATTCAAGTGTGGACTTCAGCTTATGGCATCTGCCCTCCCCCTGGTTTTCACATTGAGATCTACTCTCAGTGGTGCTGGAAGCTGGGGGGCTGGGGGTACTGCCACACCCCTGGATTGAAGTAGTAATAACACCAAATACATGGTTTCCATCATCCGCACCCCCCACTATAAAAACTGTTCCAGCCCCCCGTCTCATCTCCTCTGATCACTGTTGTTACTGTTATGGTAGGGGCTAGGGATCAACCAAGAACAGGGCCCCCTTGTGCTAGAGTACTGGCCGGTCCCTGCCCCAAACACCTTTCCAGCTACACGGACTGGACCGCTGCAGCATGCGGGGACAGGGTAGAGCACGTACTATGCTAGTGCCAGGATTTCCCCCCTCCTTGTCACCGCAAGCATTTAGTTCCCATGGGAGTTAACGGGTGGGCGTGGAGTGGCACAGAAAGCACACGCTTCAGCACGGCAAATGTGTGCAAGGAACTTGTTGCTATTGCCATGGATCCTGGTCTCCTCTTCTGCCCAGACGTTTGTTTTCAATAACACGGTGAGGGGCAAACTGGCATTTGGAATGAATGCCCACTCACACGGTGAAGATGCTTTGGCCTGGCATGGAAGGGGGGAGCATTGACAGCTGCCTCCATGGCGGAGAGTCCATTCTATCCTTTCTGTATGTCGAATGAGTCAGGATTTTTGAGTAATCATCAGGTTAAAAACAATGGGATCCTAAGAGACGCGGGGCACCCGCAATAGCCTCCACTTCAAAGGGAGCTGCAAGTGCTCAGCTGCTCTCAGGATCAATCCCTGTGCTCGTTCTGCATGAGGTGAGATGCCATGGCAGCCATGTTTGTTGTGGGCATAAGGTGACGCCTCTTTTCAAGGAACCAGCCAATCAGAATGCATGGATTTGCATACTGCATTGTCCCTGAAACCCGCACTGCAGCTGTGATTGTGAAAGTTTAGTTTCCATGGCTCCAATGGCCAGAGCCCCTGGCATGTCTATAACTATGCAGCGCCTTGAGCTCAGACGGGCAGAGACCATGTCTCACCCTAGGGGCACTTGGAGCATGTCCCCAGGCTGGTCACTCTAGCAGGCAGCTATTCTGTGCACAGCAGAAGTTTCCCTGCAATATGGATATTTTTGTTATTACATTTCCGTCTTGGAGTGGTTTAGACCCCTGGGCAGCAAACATCTTCTCAGCACAAGAGAGAAAGAAAGCAAATGGAGTGGAAATGCATAGCAAACTGGGATGCAATACCCAACAGGTCTCTCCCTGCTGTGTGACTCTTGCCCCCCCCCCCGCCTCCCCCACTTTGAAGAGGGAAGGGCAAATGGGGAACAAATTACTCTGTGATAGGAAGGCTGGTGGAAAAACAAGACTCTCCAAAATTCCCAGTTGAATCAGGAATCTTAGCTGAGCCCACTGGGCTGCTGACACAGCCAGGCCTGCTGAGGACTCTGCACATTAGCCCAATGGAGTTTCACGCTCTCCAGCATGTCCAGTCAGGTTTTTGTGCTTGTCTGTTAAATGCTTTAGCTGAAGTGTCACTTAACAAAACCATAAACTACATGAGATCCAGCGTGGAATGAGGGGCCAGGCGAGTTGCCACAGCCCAGGCTGACAGCAGCTCTGGAGAAAGCCGCATTTCTCAAATGTGGCCACCAGAGGCTTTTCTTGCAGCCACAGCCTCCTGGGTAGTGATTGGAGAGGAGGAGCAGTGGA
Organism: Eretmochelys imbricata; assembly: GCF_965152235.1. NCBI lineage: Eukaryota > Metazoa > Chordata > Testudines > Cheloniidae > Eretmochelys > Eretmochelys imbricata. The sequence goes on along the minus strand of NC_135585.1, from coordinate 1,887,116 downwards.
CCCTCTCCCGGGGCTGCCAGAAGGGGTTGGGTCCTGTCCCCCTCTGGACCCAGAAATGCCAAAGGAGCAAGCAGTCGGTGTGAGTTCCCCACTTCCCTGAGGGTGGTGGGGATCAGGCTTCTGCCCTGGGGTGGCGGACAGAAGGCTCCAGCCTTGGGGCTTCATGCTCCAGCTGTGCGGTGGCAGGTTCTGTCCCGAAGCCCTGGGCTCACAACTGTCCCCATTGCCCGTGGCTGCTGCTGCTGCCTTGTCTGGCCCCCCATCCATCGCCCCTGGCCCCCACTGCTTCCTTATCTACCTCCCCATCCAGGGCTTAATTTGTCCCCCAGCTTGCCGGGGCTGAGTAAATCTGCTGTGAAAAGTGATACTTGTATGTTTGTTAATATCACTTTTCACTGCCTCCTTGCTAGCTAGCAAGTCTTATTCTGGTGATCATTTTTCACAAACATAAATATCGCTTTTCACAGCAGCAGACTTACTAGCTAGCAAGTCTAAAAAAAAAAACAAACCAAAAAAAGCAAAAGAAACAACACAAGACAAGAACATGCAAAGGACCTCGTTTTTTGTTTCTAGTCTGTTTAGGTCCAGTAAAGAATAGAGACAGCCGTATGTTGTTGAGTTTGCCAAAAGAATAAAATAAATGATGACGATTTGGACATGTGTGAGTGCACATTTATTTGTTTTTCCTAAAGTTAATTAAGTATCTCAGGAAAAATTGTCAGAGCGGCCACCAGCAAGAGTTGGTGGCCACTCTCTGAGGCCATGAAAAGAATAGTTGAGAACACCCCTCTGGTGTAAAGTGTCACAATGCCATTGACATCAGTGGACTCTCGAAGCTATGTGAACCAGCTGTGGGTCTGCCCATGTCTTCATCTCTGCACTGTGAAATATGCTAGGTTCGCAGTGCACTGCTTCTCAAGCATCTCAGCCCTGGGATGTCCTCAGGAGGGCTGCGCGCAAGCTCTGAAGTTCAGCTTGGATGTGAATATGTCCAGGGCATTGTAGGTTTGTTGCATGTGTTGGTGCAGCCAAAGCCAGGCAGTCTGAATCTGGGTCTCCGTCCACACAGCCTCAAAGGTCAGGAGTAGCAGGATTTCAGATCCTGTCTGGTTTAGCTCCGTTTAAAGCTGCTGCATTTCATTTGTTACTGACTAGCATTGGGAGCACAGGGAATGCCTTCCAATGGAAATCCATCCTTTCAATCTCAAACACGAGAGCAGCTTATTACCGACAACCCAGCATTATCACCCAAGAACCCAAGGTAACTCCGAGTTCCATAGCAACCAAACCTACAAGTTTTAACATTCAGGGAAAAGTTCCTGGATGTGGTTTTATTATAAGTTTCTCCCCTGCCTTCTGACCCTGCAGCGGCTTCCTGCAGGGTTTGAAACCTTGTCCCAGTTGTTGACATCAGCACAGCTTGGGAGCCATCGCCTGTCTGCAAACAGTATTGCAGCACATTTGAAGGGCTGCAGCGCAACCCACACCAGCGTGTCTCTGAGCATGGAACCCCATGCAGCAGAAATCCTTGGCACCCCACATGGGTTTCCCCAGCTGGGCCTTGTTTGGCCCTGCTTATAGCACCCCCCCACCTTCCCCAAGCTGCTGCAGCTTAATGCATTTCTTTTCCCCTCCAATCCCTGTATTCTTATTTATTATCCCTTTATTTATTATCAAGTTGCATCCGATGAAGTGGGCTGTAGCCCACAAAAGCTTATGCTCAGATTTGTTAGTCTCTAAGGTGCCACAAGCACTCCTTGTCCTTTATTCTTCCAGTCTCTTTCCAGAGGGATCTGTTCTGCTGGAAGGTATTAATGGCAGCCATCAATCACAGACCTGGTGACAAATTGATGGGTGCACTAACCAACTTCATTTAGGCTAAATGAGGAGCAGTTAGATGCCCCTTCGTTTAGTGATAGTTAAACAATACAAGCCATTGCCCACAGCATGGACCAGCATAGCAAGGCCTGGGTAGACACTTAGCCATGTAACCCGAGGGGTTTTCCTCGAAACTCATTGCAAATGCAAGTGATGGCGCATTTATTTACTTGCATGCAGCTGTATGTATCTGTGGGAAACCAGAAGGCGGGGAGAAAGCAAGTTGAGGAGGAGAGAAGCAGGGTAAGGGTGGCCCTGGGAGGAAGCCAACAGAGAAACATCTCATGTCTGAGGCTCTGGGTTCCACTCACTCTTCAACCATAAGGGTCTCTGCCTTCAGGGTCTGTCTGGTAAACTTGAGGGTTCCCTTGCAAAGTCCCTATCACCTTGTCTAAGTTTCCAATCCCACTTCGAATGGGCAAAAAGGAAACTTGTTTGAAAAGTATTTAGAAAATCAGGAAGTTGGTCACTATAAGAAGCTGCCCATATGAGCAGGGCCCTTCCGTTTTCATGGCCGTGAAAAACATGTCACAGACCCCGGAATAAGCCTTGTCCTTTGAAATCTGATCTCCCCAAAATCAGCCGGGCTGGGAGGGACAGGACTTGTCCTTCCCCTGTGTGGCTGTTATGGGGAGAGATCAGACCCACCTCCATAGGCAGCGCAGAAGAGAGGGTGGTGAACCCACACTTTTGTGCTGCAACAGCCCCAGAGCTGGGCTCTGGACTGCTGCCCCTCCCCCACCACCACCTCGCAGCTCCTGCGTGGGTCCTAGTTCCGGGGCTTCCTGCCGGGGCTTGGGGTGCTTGAGCTCTGGAGCTTCTGCTCCCTCTCCCCATGGGCTCCTGCCTGGGGGGGCTGCTCCCCTCCTGTGGTTCCCGCTGGGACTGGGGGCCACCTAGGGTCCATCCAAGGCTTGGGGCTTCCACCTCCTGCAGCTCCTGCCTGGGCTCAGGGACCTGGTCTGGGGGCTGCCACCTCTCCACTGCTCCAGGTCCTGCAGCTGCCTCCTGCCCGGCTCTGGGCTCCCCTCCCCAGGCTCCTGCCAGGGCTCCGGATACCGATGCCTGAGCTCCAGGGCTGCAACTGCCAGCCCCTCTTGGCTTCTGCCTGGGCTCCGGGTGCTCAAGCTTGGGGATGCTGCCTCCCCATATGGCTCATTCCATGGCTGGGAGTCCCTGGGCTCCAGCCTGAACTCAGGGCCTCCACTCCCTGTGGCTCCTGCTCACGCTCAGGGCCCTGCCACCCATCACACCTCTAGCCCTCGTAGCTCCTGCCCGGCTCAGGGGCACCTGTTGTCCCTGATGGCTCCTGCTTGGGCTCTGGGCCATCCAGCCTTGGGGCTTCTGTGCCCCCTCCCGCCCCCCCCATCCCAGCTCCTGCCAGGGCTCAGGGCTTCCACACTGTGGCTCCTGCTATGGCTGGGGCACCCATAGGCCCAAGGGTTAATCCACCACTGACCCTGACTTGCAGCTAGGAGCCCCTGGCTGGGGCGCTCCTGGCAGCACTGGGGAGATCGGATGCACCTCCAGGAGCTTCCTCTGGTGGGCTCTGAAGGCAGCACAGAAGTGAGTACGGCAAATCCTGCAACCCCCCTACAACAGCTTTGGGACACCCCTCCCCGCACAATCCCCTTTTGGATCAGGACCCCCATGGTAACAACACTTGACATTTCAGATGTAAATGTGAAATTGACGAACGTTAAGATCCTGTGGCCGTGAAACTGACGCAAGTGAAGGGAGAACTTGGTAGGGCCCAGCCCTACAGAGGAGATGGGAAGCTTGGCATGCACACCCATGTGGCCACGGCCCATACTAACATTCCCTACTCTGTGCTCCCCTCATTCCTCGTCTCTTTCCCACTCCAGACAGCTAAATTAGCCATATACACCACCGCGACCAGCTAGCATGGACTACATTACACACACACCCCCCCACACACCCCCAACTGCCACGCAACACTTCCACTCTGGAATCCCAGCAGACCAAGGCTCAGGACACCTGGGTTATATTCCTAGCTTTGCCACTAACTAACTGTGTGTGTGACCATGAGTCCGTCAAATCGCTTTTCCATGCCTCAGTTTCCCTATATATGTCAAACGGTGCTGATAATACTGTCCTGTGCAAAGCGGGAGAGTGACATTACTGTAGAAGCTGCTAAACTGTGTTATCACTATTTGGTTTTAATATTTGTAGTATTCTTGGCTCTGGCCCACGTTGCTCCCCCAGCAGGAACCTCCGCGGCATTTGCATAACGGGCTATTTCCATTCCGCAGTGCAAGCCCGCCCCCAGCACACTTTCTTCCTGTTGTGTGCGTCGCTGGCTTCACCCTGTTCGTGGGTGAAACCAACAGAGTGAAAGCAGCTCCGCCGGTCGCTATGGCAACAGATGTTCATCAAGCCCCTGAACTGAGGCAGGGGCTAGGGAGAGGCAGTTTAGCGTCTGGGCTGGGGCTTGGTGCAGCTGCTATGCAGCCAGCAATGCCACCGCTGGGGGTGCAGGGAAAGGGTGCGAGGTTTTCAAAATGCAGCAGAGATGTCCGGCTCCCTGTCTCCCCAGCCCGGCGACCCTGGTGATGGCGCAAGGAAGTGTGGTTTCCCAGAGGGGCTGTTCGTACTGAAGGTACCTCAACTGCGTGACACTAAGAAGTTTGTGACGGCTGCTGCTGGCAGGAGTGACGGAGCACGAGCGCCAGCCGGCATGTGTCCAGCATGGCCCTGTGCACTGGAACCTCTCTTGTTAAGAGCAGGGAAGTCTGCCAGTTCTCTGGGCTATCCCTGTTTCTCTCAGACCATTGGTTCCTGCCAGAGCCCATGAGAAGGCATCATGGTTTGGCAGGCCCAGTATGCACCCTTCTGGCCCTTCCACCTCTGCTGAACAGTCGCTGGGCCTGACTCCCTTTGGCTGATGCAAAGGGGTCCCAAGACCAGTATATGACACTCTTCCCTCTGCCATGAGCACTCCCAGGGCAGTGAGCCCCCACCTTCCAGTGCAGAGCTACCCCACTTCCCCAGCAGCCCTAGGTGCATGGGGCACACTGTGGCAGGGCAGACATGTGCCATGGCCATTCTCCACTCCTGCAAAGCCCCACAAGAGCCACCAAAGCAGGAGTGCGATTTAGGGGAGCTGTAAGAGCTGCCCTAACCTGCATGGATTTCTGCAGCTTCTGACTGTGAGGGGCAAACTTCCTCCCATCTGTCAAATTGTCCCTCCATAGAGCCGTGCCTGGGGTCTGGCTGGTAATGGATATAGTCATAGCTCAGATTCCCTACAAGCTTTCCAAGCCAATACTGCAAATTATCCTGGAATCACTTTGATTGCTCCCAAAATGCAGTCACTTCTTGGGTGGAATACAGCAACTGTTGATCAGCAACACCCCTCCCAATTTTAGGACAGAAAGCAAAGACCAGCTGACAAGCTTCCTGGTGATCTACATAAGGGGTTTCACCAGAATAGCCTTGCTGATGCAGTTATAATGGTCTGAATTTCCTTAACGATGACAGGGCTGTAGAAGAATCCTGCTGGAACCAATCTGGCCTGTAGCATGTGCTGGGAGGAAAATGGGGCAAAAACATGATATGTGCTCTGAGGGAGAGACAGAAGAAGAGATCTGAGGCTGTGAAAAAGATAATCAGTGGAGAGTGCAGGGGCAGAGGCTGATGGGGAAGGACACACACCTGTCTGCATTGCCAAAGAGAAGAATCTTGGGGTGCACCACCCAGGCCATCTGCAGCCCCAGGACTTTGTTGCTTCCTGCAGATTCTTCAGCTCTTTGGCAGTTCTCCGGCCACTGGGAATGCGGAAGGCAGGAGATTTCCCCCCACTTCAGTAAACTCCTTTCTCTTCCCTGAAAGGCAGGTCACGCAGAAATTAGGCCTCTGGGCTTGTGTTTATTGCTCCTTCATCTGGCTTCTGACTGAGCCAATGCACCAAACAACAAAGCTGAGTCCAGGAGTTAAGGAAGAACCCCCTCCAGTGCTGGCACAAAAATTACCTTCATTATCTTCCTTGTCATCTCAGCAGATGGCCTCAGGTGCAAGAGTCCAAGAGTCCAAAACAATTTCTAGGAGGGAAGGACTCCGACCACGACGGGGGAGGTTTGGGGTGGTATTTGCCTGGGCACCGAGAAGGAAAGGTGCCGGAAATGTAGCTGCAGTGTAAATATGGTGACTACAGTAGCGTCAACCTCAGGTATCTGGGAATCGAGCCTCAGAGTCAGGAGAGTGTCTCAAACATCATGAGATTTAAAAAAAAAATCGTCACAGGCTGGCTGGCCCTGTAAGGCGAAAGTCCGCTCGGCCTTGCCTGTGACCTACTAGTAAGCCCCAGCTGATGGTGATATGGCAGTGATAACTAGCCATCCCAGCTGCCGGGAATCGGAAGGGCCCTTAACCAGAGCTGGGAGTGCAGCCTAGAAGGAAGGACTGCAGAGAAGGTAGGTTTCTCCTGCAGGGTCAGACTCCGGAGAGGGCTACCAAGGCTATTTCAGGGGCTGCTGAGAAGGGTGGAAGAATTATTATTTGGAGGTTTAGCTTGTGCTGTCAGTTGCCCCTGTTATTCCCCAGACGGGGACTGAACTTCATGTGACAGGGTCACAGGGCTGAGCCCAGGAAGGCCAGGTGAGAGGCAGGTGGCCTATGGGAGGTGCCAGAGACAAGGGCCTCTTGTGGCATTGCACTCCGACGTAAGGGGTGCCCTGGATGATGAGTACACTACCTGACAAATGCATTCTGGGGCCTTTTTATTTGTTGTCGGGCTTTTGAGCCTTTCAGGGTCACAGTTACGCTCCTCCGCAAGCATCCATGGGCTTTCGGTGTTCAGCACTTCCGTTTAGCGGCCACACTGCTTCATGTTCCTTCACTGTCCCGCATCCGCGTGGGGCCTGATGCGTGTCCCCCCGAAGGCCTGAGGCAGGGAGCTGGAGAGACGTGGCCAGAGCCAGACAGCATGTCCCTGTCGTGATGCCCGTTCAATAAATAATAAAGTCCAGGAGCTAGGAAAGGGGTGGCTCTCTGTGTTATGACTGTAGCTCGGGCAGATAGTTCTGTCGCTCGGGGCTGTGTCAGAGAGGGCTGCTCTGGAGCCCTGCGTGGGACTATTTTTTAAATCCCACTCCCAGCGCGACCTGCAATACCCACCCCACCCACTCCTACATTGTTTCTTGCATTTTTATCCTGCTCCCAGCTGTAAAAACCTTAGAGCCCACAAGAGAGACAGATTTTTCCCATGCTACTCAAAAAAACAAAACCGGCGGGTTATACAAATGGAATTCAGACGTAATTTTACCACTAAAAGAATAAAACAAATCTTGCTTAAACCATTGAGTGTTTTCCCACAAATTACTTCAGTCTGAGGTTTTTTTGCCCAGCCAGTCCCACGCACAATAAAGTACATTTTACCCAGCCCCCTATTATTGCGGCAGGCCTTGCACGATCCCAGTCCCGCTGCAGGTCTCTGACTTGCTCGACATCCTGCAGTGAAACCGGGATTGGCTGTCTTCTCAAGATGTTCTTCCCCAGCTCTATGCACAGGGCTTTTCTTCCAGGGCCATGGGGGACTCACTGTAACTGCCAAAAGATGAAAATACAACAGCACTTTTACTTATTGCATGCCATGCAGAGACTGTGGCATGCAGCTCTGGAGTTGGGAATATCTGGGCTCAAAGAGTGTGAGATAGAAAATCACCCTTCTGTTAACGTGACCTACAACACACACATTTCCTCCCAGCCCCACTTACACACACCCTGGCTCTGGTCAGGTCTGGCAAGGGAGTCTATCTGGGGGCAGGTTCAGCCCTAGCTCCTAAAGAGTGAATGAGCCAGGCAAGAATCTTGGGATGGTGCAACGCTGAGCAGGGCAGTAAACAACCGTGGCAGAAAGTAACAACCTACAGGGCGACTCCACCGAGTGCAGCAACCGGCGATGGCATAGCCAGAGCTTTGCGGAGGGAGGAGAGGACTGGGGAGTTGTCCCTGTTAGAACCAGCTGGTCTATGGCAAAAGGGAGTGAAAGAGCAGGGCACCCAGGGGGCTGGCCAGCCAGCTGTTCCACCGCTTTTCTTGGCATCGTTAGAACGAGCTACTCACCTCTGCATAGCAGGGCATTAGTATATCCCGAGCCAGAGTCCCAGCACCATGGCAATTCCCACCACCAGCTGCAGCTTCTTGGGGCAAGTGGAGAGAGCACCAGATCCTAGAAACTGCTGAGCCACCTGATCAACATCCTCTACAACAAACAGGGCAAGATAAAGAATGAGCTCTCAAAAATGGATACTCTCATAAAAAAACAGCCTTCCACACAAACTTCCTCGTGGCTGGACTTTACTAAAACTAGACAAGCCATTTACAACACACACTTTGCTTCTCTACAAAAGAAAAAGGACACTAAACTTTCTAAATTACTACATGCTACAAGAGGCCACAGCAATGGTTCCCTCAGCCCACCCAGCAATATTGTTAACCTATCCAACTATACTCTCAGCCCAGCAGAAGCAACTGTCCTATCTCAGGGCCTCTCCTTCTGCCCCTCCACCCCCATGAACATGATACAGTTCTGTGGTGACCTAGAATCCTATTTTCGACATCTCCAACTCAAGGAATATTTCCAACACACCTCTGAACAACATACTAATCCACAGAGACCTCCCTACCAACACTACAAAAAGAAGGATTCTAGGTGGACTCCTCCTGAAGCTCGAGACAGCAGACTGGACTTCTACATAGAGTGCTTCTGCCAACGTGCACCATGATTTCAACAATTTCCATCCCACCATCAACCTCAGCCTGGTCCAGTCCACACAAGAGATCCACTTCCTGGATACTACAGTGCTAATAAACGATGGTCACATAAACACCACCCTATACCGGAAACCTACTGATCGCTATTCCTACCTACATGCCTCCAGCTTTCACCCTGACCACACCACACGATCCATCATCTACAGCCAAGCTCTGCGATACAACCGCATTTGCTCCAACCCCTCAGACAGAGACAAACACCTACAAGATCTCTATCAAGCTTTCTTACAACTACAATCCCCACCTGCGGAAGTGAAGAAACAGATTGATAGAGCCAGAATAGTTCCCAGAAGTCACCTACTACAGGACAGGCCCAACAAAGAAAATAATAGAACGCCACTAGCCGTCACCTTCAGCCCCCAACTAAAACCTCTCCAACGCATTATCAAGGATCTACAACCTATCCTGAAGGACGACCCAACACTCTCACAAATCTTGGGAGACAGGCCAGTCCTTGCCTACAGACAGCCCCCCAACCTGAAGCGAATACTCACCAGCAACCACACACCACAGAACAGAACCACTAACCCAGGAACCTATCCTTGCAACAAAGCCCATTGCCAACTGTGTCCACATATCTATTCAGGGGACACCATCACAGGGCCTAATCACATCAGCCACACTATCAGAGGCTCGTTCACCTGCACATCCACCAATGTGATATATGCCATCATGTGCCACCAATGCCCCTCTGCCATGTACATTGGTCAAACTGGACAGTCTCTACGTAAAAGAATAAATGGACACAAATCAGATGTCAAGAATTATAACATTCATAAACCAGTCGGAGAACACTTCAATCTCTCTGGTCACTCGATTTCTGATCTCAAAGTGACTATCCTTCAACAAAAAAACTTCGAAAACAGACTCCAACAAGAGACCGCTGAATTGGAATTAATTTGCAAATTGGATACAATTAACTTAGGCTTGAATAGAGACTGGGAATGGTTGATTCATTATAAAAAGTAACCTATTTCCCCTTGTTTATTCCTTCCCCCCCCGCCACTGTTCCTCAGACATTTTTGTTAAACCCTCGATTTGTGCTGGAAATGGCCCACCTTGGTTATCATACACAGTGTAAGGAGAGTGATCACTTTAGATAAGCGATTAGCAGCAGGAGAGTGGGGTGGGGGGAGAGAAAACCTTTTGTAGTGATAAACACCCATTTTTTCATGGTCTGTGTGTATAAAAACATCTTCCGTATTTTCCACAGTATGCATCCGATGGAGTGAGCTGTAGCTCACGAAAGCTCATGCTCAAATAAATTGGTTAGTCTCTAAGGTGCCACAAGTACTCCTTTTCTTTTAGCTTAGTTTGAGTGGCTTCTGCCTGTGCGGAGCAGGGCTGTCGTGCCAGGCAGCTAGGGACCAGGGGTGTAGGCATGTGAGCAGCTTAGAACCAGCGAGGAGAGCAAGACCATAAGCAGACCTCGGGGCTATGGAGCTGGACTCTTGCACTCTGCGGGGTGGATCCTCTCTAGTTCAGGTTGCTGTAGCATTTCTATTCATGCCTTCTGTTTTTAGTCACTTCTCATTTCCTGAAGATTTTGCTTTTGGAGCAGAATATTTTAGTTTGCAAACACATGCCTGCACATACTTTCCACATTCTGAAAACACACATGCAACAATAGATTCCATGTATGCGGCATCAAAATAGCTGGGGGTAGAATGTGGAAATTTGGCATGAAACTAGCCCGAAAATTTGGTGTGGGATATAAAAGTGCCTGGCCAGCTCTGCTGAAAATTCAGTTTGTTTTGATCAAGGTACAAGCCATGGGATAGCTCCCTCTCCAGCTGCACAGTCTGTTTCACCACGGTTTCTTGCTAAGCTGTTGAAGCATGCACAGGTGGCTAACTTAGGTGGACAGTAGGGAAAACTTTAGTGAAGGTGGGAATGTGAATGGGAAAGGGCTCCGCTAGGACCGTCCATCTTTCGCTTCACATCTTGGGAAGTGAGAGCTTCAGAGTTCTGAAGTTACCCAAGGGAAAGGTTCCCTCTTGTTGATCGTGTGCAGTGCAAGGGACAGTGTGTCCAACTGGTGTGTAACCGTGTAAATCCACATGATGGATCTTTTTCCTTTAAAAAACGTAGCAAATGCCATTAACTGTGTAATTAGATCTCTAAAGCTGTTTTGTCAGGCACTCAAAAGTCAGGAAATCCCATAGACCGAGTTACTTGTACTACCTCAGCTGTGCTCCCTTGTGCACAGACATCAGGGTATAATCTACAGACCTTGCCCTTTTCTGCAGAATTGAGCTCCAGAATCTCAGCTTTCAATTTTTTTGCTTAACATAGGGGTTAACAACAGAAATTTTGAGACAACTAGTGCAGTAACCTCTCCCTAGGTCTGCAGCGAGCCAGGTACAATAGCACTGAGGGGTCTGAACTGCCCAGCCCGCTCAGTGGGATCACTCTGCGCCTTGAGTATGGCAGAGTATTTAATTACGGAGGTCCATATGCTATCTCAAATAACATGATTAAATATCATAGGGTTTTGGGCACCTGTAGTACAATGTGGTACACACATTTCTGTCCTGGTGGTTCACTTCCTGCACTAATTTGATTGTCAGAATGGTCCAGGCTATCTTTATAGAGTGATGTAGACGTGTATATGAGAAATTCTCTTCCCTCTCAGGTATATATTTGAACTACTAATCAGCAGCCCATGTGCTACCCAGTTGCTTGCAGCCCTCAGTACAGCCGTCCTTAGGTACAGTTCAGAGGCTGCAGTGGTTAACTATGAAGCTAACTCAGTTGCACAATTAGAGGGTCTACATAAGCCTGGCAATGTTCACTATGGCTCTGTTACGCTTGTTATGTAGGTATCATTGAGCTCTTCATAGGTCCGATTTTAATGAGTGTTTCTAGTTGGGGAAAATTCCAGAGTGTTTCTGTACCCGTGCAGCTGTGCTGGGGAGATCGGCAGTGGAAATACGAGTTTCATAAAGTCTAAGGCCAGAAGGGATTCCTAGCTCATCTAGTCTGACCTCCTGTATATCACAGGCCATTACATTGCACCCTGTTACCCCAGAGTTGAGCTCAATAACTTGTATTTGGCAAAAGCATCTTCCAGAAGGCATCCAGTTTGGATCTGAAATCTCCAAGAGATGGAGAATCCACCACTTCCCTAGAGTAGACTCCACATGTGGGTGTGTTTAACCACTGTGTCATGTCTAACCCTGCTCAGAGCACCTCTGCCCAAAAAATGGTGAATGTCTTTAGTGTAATCAAGGCCTGTTCGCCTGGCACGCGCAGAGGAATGCATGCACAGCACTGCAAGATGCCAGGTTTTCAGCCTGCTGCCTGTTTACCCATCATTCACACAAATGGGGGGAGCGTGCTCAGTTCCCAGAGGAAGGAATTCTGGTAAGTCCTTTCTGCTAATGAAAGGAGTGCCCAGGGCAGATTTCTCAGAGAGACACTTCTTGCCTGCGGGAGGAGAGATGCGGGTGGGGAATGAGAGAAGGAATAAGAAATGGCAATGAAGGTGTTTTGCCACTAGGTGTCAATGTTCCAACAAGAATCCATCAGTAGCTGGTTTCTCCAGCCCACAAACCAGGAGGTGCCTTGGAAAGCAGCTGGATAATGTGCCTTTTGAATGGCTTAATCTTACACAGTGCCTGCCCCTAAACCCAAGAGACAGAGATGCAAGTGAGTCCCCCCACAGAGACAGGGGCACCCTCTGGTTACCCTGGAGAGCACTGGAACACTGTAATAGTGGGGATGCTGAAAGCCAGCCCCCTTACACCTGTTCGCCCCTTACCCCTGAGCTGGGGCTGGAAGCAGGACTGTGTCTCTGGGAGGGGGGATCCGGACAGGGGTAAGGGGGCTGAGTCTGGGGCTGCAGCTGGGGGTGGGTGCGGGGCCAGCAGCCAGGACCCACGTAAAACCAGGGGGTGCTGCAGCATCCCTGCACCTCTAATTCCAGCGCCTATGAGCCCCAAGCTCCCCGAGCACCGTGCTGAATGCGAGAGGAGTTGGTCACCTGCCCCAGGATTGCACTAACCAGACAGCATGGGCTGCATGATGCTCAGGGACCCGTCATGTGGCTCAGGTGTGATCCCCAGCAGGTTGCAGAGGAGGGCATAGATATTCACGCTCTCAAATGGCTCCACCTCCAACCCCTTCTTGAAGGCTGGTCCCACAGCCCGGAAGATGGTTTTCATGTTCATATCTTCATTGTCAAAGCCATGCTCCCCCTTGTTAAACTGGACCTTGAGTCTCTGCAGGGAAGAGAAGTGTCAGTGAGGACCCAAACCTTCAAGCCCCTTAATTTTTACTCAGGGAGAGGGACAGGGGAGAAGACAGGGAGAGAAGACTCTGCTTTCTAACACAGCGGGCAAGTTAATTTCACTGGAAGCTGGATTGTACATCTGTGTTCCTCTTTCTGTTTTCAGGGAGGGGAGCAGATCTGGAGCCACAAACAGGAGATCGATGCAGCTGCACAATAAGGAAAGAGGGTAAGAAAGGCAAGTCCAAGTTTAGACAATAGAATGAGTCTGCAGCTTACCCCATGGATCACATATCCTGGGTCACTGTACATCATCAGGGGAGTGATCCTGGTGTTGTTTGCATAGTGGAATCTCTTGGGGAACTCTTCCTTTTTGTAGACATGGAGCTTCGGGTGGGCGTTTTTCAGGACCTGGTACACCTGGTCTAGTTTACCTTCTTTTGGCACCAGTAGCCCATTTGGTCCGTAATCCAAGAGTTCAAACCGGATGTCCTGGAAGGAGAAGTTCTGCACTGTGCGGAGGTAAATTTCATTCTTCTTTATGACCGTGTCCATCCCGTGGTCAGATGTGATGATCAGATTGAGTGTCGACTCCAAGCCATTATCCTTGATGCATTTCCTTAGGTAGCCGACAGCTCGATCCACCTGCCTGACCATGTTTTTCCTCTCTTGGGATTCAGGGCCATACCTGTGTCCCGTGGAGTCTGGCTCCCCAAAGTAGAGAGTGACTAAGTCTAGATTGTCTTCTACGAACCAGTTCATGACAGTGTCAATGTTCTGCATCCACTCAGTTTCATTGCTGTAATTGTGGAAAAGGGACTCCACTTTCTTCACATTCACCTGCTCACCTTGGTAGGTTGCTCTCCCCCCAGGGAAGAAGAGGGAGCCCGTCTTTAAGCCCTGTTAGCCAGAATGACATTTCAGGCCAGAAACTACCCCCAGTTACTCACTTCAGTCTGTCCAACCACCCGTGTATCCCTTCCTTCCCCCCAACCACCCACCTCCCCTTATGCCTCTCCCTGTGTCTCTAGTAAGGTTTTCCTTATTTGCCCTTTAGAAGAGTGATTAGTCTGAAACACTCCCATCCCAACATTCCTCTGCTCTGAGCTTTTCCCCACGGATGTTAGTAATACTATGCTGAAACTTGATAATTAGTGGTGTATTTGTGTACCCCCTGGGTTCTCTGGCCCCTCTCCAGTAAAGCACTTCAGCACGTGCATAACCACTGAGCCACATGGCTGGAGCTGGACAAGGTATACATGGTTGTACATGTCGGGGCGGAGTGGGGGATGGACTAGATGACTCCTTGTGGTCCCTTCTAGCCCGGTATGATTGTAGGAGTCTAAAAGGGTTCTTCTGAAGTAGAATATTTGAGCCCTGCCTTAGGTCTTGATCCAAAGTCCACTGAAGTCAGTGGGAATTTTTCCATGGATACAAGATCACATCCTAATGCTGCCACCCAAAAGTGGCTGGACAGGGCTCTGAGGAAATGAGGCCTGGCCTTTAAACACTATATTGCAGGCTTAAGGTATAGTTTCCAATTTTCATAATCCAGCTGCAGCTTCTTATATAAGATGTGGATAACCTGGAGAGCTGCATTAATGGGACAGAAATTTACCTCTTAAAGTGATTGACTTTTCTGCTATTTGTAACAGAAAGATCACAATTGTTGCAGCCACTTTGTTGGGGCGGGACGTGTGTGGTCTAACTGGCCTGGCAATGGCAGTGAGAGGTGCTAACGTGGCTGTGGCTGTGATGGGTCACAGATTGCTCTTTGCCTGCCACACACAATTGCAGCCAGGAAATGTCAAGTCATGTCTTGGGTTTTTATGTTGTTTGGATATTTTTAAAATCACACTAAATTGTGAGTTTACCTGTTATGCAATAACTAGAGGGGGCCCTGAGGGTGAAATGCTGTGGGCCACCACAATGTCTATGCACCAATTCCAGACGACTTAAGTCCCACTTGAGCCCTCAAACGGGATTTAAGTGGCTTTCTAGGGACTCAAGCGGGACTGAAATGGTGCATGGGCCTTGTGGTTTTAAGTGGTGCATAGACTTTTTGTGCTGTCTCTCTGCCAATGGTGAATTTCACCCAAGCCGTATGAGCATGCTTCACTTAAGCTGCAAAGGCACCCGGTGATGTTAGTAAAGTTTGGAAAAGCTTTGTTTAGGTGAGTTACTTGGATAATTCAGATGTCCCCCTTGTTGTCTAATTAGATGGATTTCCCTCTGCTTTCAACATTCTGGCATTTTAAACTCACATTTACTGTAGGATATTTGCAATGTGTTTAAAAAATACAACATCCATTGTTAAGTGGGGCTAAAAGCTTGGTGAGTAACATCAAGGATTCTGCCTTCCCTTCCTGAAATGTGACTGAACTAGACCCTGTGAAATCCCAAGTGAAAAACTGAGGTTCTCTCTTTGGATGTTGTTGCTGGGCATAGCACCAAGAATAACCATCTTCTGAAAACGGGGCAGCAGAGGGTTCACTGGAGTGAATGAAAATGTTACAGTCCAGTGGAATATTATACACGTTGTGGCAATGCAAGCAGCACAAAACTGGAATAATGATTTCACTCATCTGGACTGGTGATGAAACTCAAACTTCTAGGGCCACATTTCCAAAGGGCTGCTGAACTGTGCTTGCAAGATGGCAGATATACCTGTCTGTATCCCTCAGACCTGTGCGTGTGTGCGTGCAAATTGGGTGGAACTGGACAGTTAGGCACATTTTGCCCTGGTGGTAAGCGCACAGATTTCTGAGCGTGCAAGCAGGCATGTTGGCACACATGCTGGGTGCATTTCTGGAGGCCTTTTCAAAAGGTGGCCACTAACATTCAGGAGCTGTGAAGTTCTCAAAGGTTCTAAGTAACTGTTTGGAGTCTCCCACTCCCTTGTGGGTCAGTAACAGTGTGAGTGTGTGTGTGGATGGTCTGATGGATGGTGCACAGGACTCTGAGTCTGGAGTCCTGGGTTCTAGTCCTGGCTCTGTCACTAATTCACTGTGTGCCCCTGTTCCCAGTCTGTAGCCTGGGGATACTGCTTCCCTCCCTGTGCGGGGGGCTGTCTGAGGAGTGCCTCTGAGCCCCGTGCAGGGAAGGTGCAAGGGGAGGACAAAGTGCTGCTGGTTATTCTCAGGAATGCCAGGGAGGAGCGTGAGCCTGAGAAGGAGGCTGCAGCCACCTACCTGTCTCTGTGCTGTGATCCAGATGGGCAGGCTGCCGTTGTCCCACCACTTGGAGACCCCCTGTGTACTGTGAAAGGGTAACTTCTGGCCGGTGCTGGTGTTGTACCACATGTTGTGAATCACGCCGTGATTCTCTGTGTACCTCCCTGCCAGGAGAGAGACAGAGAGAGGAAGGGGTGGAGGCAGGTGCAGGGTAATTGCACCTGTATTCGCCTCCACCAGGGACACCCACTTAAAGGTTTCCATCGCCCAGCTGCCGCCTCTCTTGGGTGGAGACCTGAATCTCTTTCCCTCCGGATTGGGGTTTTTAAGGCTGTGCAATCTCCTGCCTCACCCTGCAACTCCCAGCAAGCCAGACTGCCTAGCGGCCAGCGCCTTCCCTTTGCTGCCTCTCCAAAGGCTGCGAAGCGTCTTACCAGCAGCTGCGAGTTACCCACGGTTCTAAGCAAGCACATTTATTCCCAAGGCGAAAGCATTACAGAGAACACATTAAACCCCAAAAAGAACCTACGTGCATGCTAAAAAGCTTACCAGAGGTCACCTCAAGTCCAACCCTGGCTCTGGTAGGTGTCAGTCCTTCAAAACGCACAGCTGGCTTTTCCCCCGGTCACAAATTTATCTCTGTTTCAGACTCAGAACCATAACCGCCACCTGGGCAGTTCATCCATTTCTTGATACCACTCAGTGCTTTGATCTCTGGGAACAGGTAATTAGCTGACACAGCCTTCTCCTCAGGGCGGAGCGCCAAAAGGCAGGGTTTTGCACAACCAGCGGTGGGGAATTTGTAGTGATCTCCCCCTAGGTCTTCCCCCCCTTCTGACTTACCTGTATTGCCCCCAAAGTCCTGTCTGATCCCGCCCATTTTTAATAGAGTCTTTGGAACTGCCATGCCTCCCGTCACATCTCTCCACCCTGAGCGGTTCCATATAATCCCAGCCCACAATTATACTTACATGTTGCTTTTAATGTAATGGACCCCCAGAGATACTGATACTTAGCTCAATAAGGGTTTTCAGGAATATTGCAGGAAATTGCCACATCTGGCACAGGTGGGAGGCCGGTTCATGTAGGAGGCTACAGATGAGCAACTGGTCAATGCCAGGCTGATACCCCACCCCCTTCTGTCTCGCTCTCTCTGTCCTCCCACCCCTAAGCCTAGCAATTCACCAACCTGAAAGCAAACCTCACCAGGAGCAGAGGGTAGGCAGAGATATGCAGAGGGAGCTTCTCACAGGGAATGCCTCCCAGACCCCTCTGCCCTGCCCCAGACGCAGAAGGACTAGCCCAGGGCACTGGGCCCAGTGCCCTCCCCACCCACTACAGAGCAAACAGTAGCAGCGGGTGGAGCCTTCGGAGCTTCCTGCACCACCACTCTCAACCCCGCAGCTTGTTTGGCATTTGCTGTACTGCTGTTGGGTTTAATCCCCTTCACCTACCCCCTGCCACTGCTCCTCTTGGCTGCCCTGCGTCCCCCTTCCCTCTCTCTTTACCACTCTGCTCTCCTGCTGTGATAATCCCTTCCTCTCCCTCACCTCAGCTCTGAGCCTATGGGAGATGGGAAAAACAAGCCCCATGCCTCCAGCATGCAGGTCCCTTTGCTTGCTCCCTTCCTTTTCCTTCAGCGGGCTTGGCCTTGGACTGGAAGGCCTTGACGGCACGGGTCAGGTCTCCCGCTGTGTTTTGTACAGTCTCCATCCCCATGGGGCCTTTGGGGGTTTCTGCAATCAGATGCCACCCAGCGCACTGACATGGCCACAGAACTGGCGCGGCTGGGACACCAGGGCCACTGCAGTAGGAGCTGAGCAGCTACCTTGCCTTTAAGTGCAGTAAAATCCATCTTCCGTGTCCACCCAAGAGGCCAGCAAAGAAACGTCGGGTGAGTGCAGTTAGGCCATTTGCTGAAGGCTGAACAAATAGGCAGGAGCAGCCTTGGGGATGCTGTGAAGTGGGGGCAGAGGTCACAGCAGGGGTGTCATTGGTGCAAGTTGGATGTGTCCTCAGTGCATGAGAAGGACAAAACAAAGGAATCCTTCTGTGCTGGGGGTTTTGATCATGCCCCTCCCCTAGCTGGCTCCCCATCTCTGCCTAAGGGGATTTAAAGGAGCTTACCAGTCACCAGGGTGAAGTGGCATGGGCTGGTCAAGGTGATGAAGGCAGGAGTCATGTAACGTGCCTTCACCCCATCTCTTGCCATGGCATCCAGATTGGGTGTCTCCACATCCTGGTCGTAGTTCCAGCGAAAGCCATCGAAGGAGACCAGCAGGAGTTTGTTGCGGTTTCCTCTGTCCTGCAGAGGGGCACAGGCTCCTAGCGAGAGGACAGCAAGCACCAGCCCCAAGGAAGTAAACATCTTCCTGCCCCTGCGCAGAGAGACTAAAACAAATTGCACGGAACCAGTGCTAATAAGGAGAAGCAGGGTGCTAAGTTCATGGCCCTATCTTATCCTGCAATTGTTGGGCTGCGTTCCTGGTGTCAGATGTCACCAGCGTGGTGCTCTGCTCTCTTCAACGTTGATAACAGTTGGCTGCGTGTGTGTGTTCCCTCTGCATGCTGCCCTGGCTCTGCGCAGATGGGGGACACAGCAGACCCCCAGAGAACCCCCAATGACCACAGACTCTGGTAGGGCACGAAGGCACCCGGCTAGGTTTATTGTCAAACGAAGCACAGTAATAGTTTCTGTTTTGGTGCCATCCTAGCACATGCACATCCTCTTAGTTCTTGATACCCTTTGGAGATGTGTACAGGTGCAATTAGCAGCCGCCTTCTTGCCAACGTCTGTGAGCAGGGCCTGCCTCTGGCTCACAGCTTAATTTTTGCTAAGCCCCTCCCCCATTTCAAGTCTCTTTCTTTCAGATCTTCGCTCAGGTGTTGAGCTGTGGAGGAGTGAAGCACCACAGATGAGGTCATTCCTGGCCTTATATAGTGTTCACATATAGCGGGAACCCTTTGTTACAGTTCCCAGCCCAGTTTGCGGAAAAATACAGGTACCCAAAATGGAGTCCAGAGTCCTAGCCCCATGCCCTTGGAGAGTCATAGCAGCCATTACTGACAGGCAGGCCGAAAGGTCCACAGGAAGCCTAAGCTACTTCACAGCCCATTGTCTTTGTTGATGAGCCATTAGCACTGTCTGGCTTCTGAACAGCCGGCTGGGGGTGTTTTCCAGAGTAAGCCCATCTGAAATACAGATCCACAGTCAATTTTAATGATACATGCATACAGATAGGATAATCATATTCAGCAAATCATAACTTTTCCAATGACACCTCACATGACTCATCTTATACAAAATGCATCATAATTATGCCATATTCATATCCTAATACTATTACTAGGATGAATATGGGGTGTAGTGTCACGCTAGGGTCTGAGACAGACAGGTCCTGAGCGAAGGAGTCAGACTTGGTGCATTGCAGTCCCTGTTGCTCTGGGGGTACCAAGTTCCTGCATGGCCAGGAGGGCCTGGCTGTGAGTGTCTGCACTATACCTGGGGACAGTAAAGTGTGGCTGGAAGGGGTTCACCAGGCTGGAGCTGAGATAAACCAACAGGGAAGAGGAAGCTGTTCAGACCTGAACAGTCTGCCACCCCATGAGCTCTCCCACACTTGACCCAGAGGCCGGGGTGCCACATGGCTTTTAAAGGCACTTTTTCTCTCTTTTTGTGGGCTGTCCATCCACCCTCACCACACGGGGTGATCAATGACTCACAAACACCAGAAGAGGCAGAGTTTGTATTCCGACAGACTCCTTAATACTTCCCCTTGGAGTGATACACTGGTGAAAAGAAGGTCTTTCAGCCCAGGGACCCTGCAGTGCCATGGGCCCCTTACGTGGGCTCTAAATATCACACCCAGGATGAACTTAATTGTATCCATATCCCGCTTCTAAAGACAAACTTTCCCTCTTGTCCAGTGTCTTGGTGCTGAAGAGCCCAGCTCTTGGCCCCTTGTCCCAGCTCCCCATGTGCACAGTTCAATAGCTTCCTATCCCATTTGCAGAGAGGGACCACGTCATCCTGTCTTGAAATACCCGTGCCTTGGAGCAGGAAACACACACTGAGCCCTGCTCTAATATGATGAGGAATCATCTCCCAGGGCACATGTCTCATGGGACCCTTAAAACTAGACTGCATATAGGAATGGCCAATGTGCTGCGGGCAGCAATCCCGCTTCCACCCTGAGGAGAGGAGTGGGGCTGGATGGCCTCAGGGGTCTTTTCCATCTCTTATTCCTATGATCTTCAAACTCCCCTGGTCCCCCCACTTCATTTCAGGATCTAGTTCAACACTGTCCCCTTGTTTTTGAACCATCCATGGCCTTGCCCAAGCCGCTTCTCCTCTCTGCTTCCTCTGTTCATCTTGCACTGGCTGCTTCTCCGTCTCTCCACACAGTCCTCACTGCAGGTGCAAGAGCTTTCTCTGCAGCAGGTTCTGGCATCTGGGGCAACCTGCTGCTAACCAGCCACCTAACTTTACATCCCAGTTGAGAGTGTCGTTCTCTCTCCTGCACCTCCTTCAGCTTTCTCTCCCTCCACTATTTGTTTCACTTGCAAAACATCCTGGAGACATGCAGTGTGTCTGAAACACACTGCTCGATGTCACATGGGATTGCACGACCTGGTTCAGGAAAGGCCTGCTGGCTGTCCATGCACCAAACCCAGCAGAGCTGCAGCATGCCTGAGAATGGACCCTGGGAGAGACTGATGTGGACAGATTGGCTTTGCACCAAAGTGGGAAATCCTGACCTGAGAACTAAACTATGACAGAGCCCTGGGAGCCTGTGCTGCTCCCCACTGTTGGGGGAAATGATGGAACCATGGTGGTGTGAGCATCGCTTCTGTTTCTCACTGCCCCACTGGCAACACCACAGCATGGCTTCCATTGTCTTTATCATCATCATGGGAATGTATCAAACAGCACAGTCTCTGAGCCTCCTCCCCGTTCCACCGCTGATAGCCATCAAGAGGATCATCCATCTGGTATCTGCTAATCCCTGACTGCAACCTTCAGCACTACTGAGCTTTATGATATCAAACCTCCACTTGGTCAATTGCATTGCATTTTATTACTGCTTTGGAGGATTATTGTTGTTGCTGACTCACTTTGCAGCAAACCAGGGATTAATGTTTTAACGGGATTACATAAAGTGGGTTTAACATCATGCAGTGTCCCTGGGGAGTTATCGACCTTTGTGTGTTTACCCCATCCCTCCTCATTCATTGGGTTCAGGTTCCTCCTGATTGCTTCACTTCTGGGCTGCTGAGTCTGGCTTTTCAGTTGCAGGCTAAAAGCAATTTGTCATGGCTCTCTGATTCCATGGTAGATTCTGGGTACTGGGTTCTTCCCTTTGGTTTTCTCCCCTGTTGGTGAGTTATCCGCTCTCAGTGGGTTGTCTCTTTTCCATACCAGCGAGGTTCAGATCTATGGCTCCTAGCCCCCTTGCTGACACCAAGTATCCTATGAGATCATGTGTGGTAGGTATTGTATAACTAATGTACCAGCATGAAACATGACTCAAACCCAGGGGCTTCCATTAACCCATGAGTTTATGATGCCTCCCTCCCTTCCCCTTACGTTTCCTCAGTTGCCGCCTGTACTGATGGAGTGATGCCTCTGAGACCTTCACAGCCATGATCTGTCCTTTCTAGCCCACAGTGATCTCATTCTCTTGTTTTGCAGACACCATCTAGTCTGCAGCTGCCTGGTCTCTCTTCACACCCTAATATG
The DNA here is from genome assembly GCF_965152235.1 of Eretmochelys imbricata. Classification (NCBI taxonomy): domain Eukaryota; kingdom Metazoa; phylum Chordata; order Testudines; family Cheloniidae; genus Eretmochelys; species Eretmochelys imbricata. Next base: position 1,865,299 of record NC_135585.1, on the reverse strand, counting down.
GATACATCCCTTGTATCCCAAAAGAACTCCGTGTCAGGACAATAGGTGACCATATGCTATCTACCGCAGGGTTTGATATGGCCACCCATCACCCTACTATCGGAGCACCTCACTACTTAACATATGGAAGCGAAACCAACTGGCTCTGAACATATACATGCGGCGGGGGGTTGCTGGCCCCTCACTGACACTTTGCGGGGTTTTTTTAGGTTGGCCATCTCCCAGTACCAAAAGAAAGAGGAAGAGCACACAGAAATCAGGATCTTGAGATGGACAGGTCCCAGGGCCAATGGGGAGAGGCCATCGCTCCAGGTCAGCCCGATTGACAGGGCAGGCAAGTGGATGAGGGAGCCAGGAGCCTGGGGCAGAGCTAAGGGGAGAGCAGCATCCAGAGTCAGAGGGGCTGCAGAAGCAGTCCACAAGGCAGAGCTGGGCTAGAACCAAAGCAGCTGCACTGAGCCAGAGGAGTTGGAGCTGGAGCCAGAGCAGCACAGACCAGCTGCACCAACAAGGAGCCAGGGCTGAGCTGCAGGGGAGCTGCGGGCCCAGAGCTGGGGTAGCAGATGCCAGCCATGCCACACATAGTACTGGAGCTGCGAGTGACTGGGAGAGCGAGGAAGCTCTGGGCAGAGGGCCCGGCATAGGGAGATGGCGCCAGACAAGAGGGCCTGGAAGGCGGCACTTGGAGCAGGGGGAACGTGACCCTGATGGGGCGCCGATGCTGGGGAGAAGGGTCCTGCCACCAACAGCCTGAGGGCGTGTGGCCACTGCCAGAGCAGGGGGCTGGTTTTGGAAGACAAATAAAGGGTTTGCTTTTTGTTAAGAAAGTTTATTGCTGTCACTGTGGCACACCTTTTACAGTGTGTGCTTTGAATAACAAAGACAAACACAACGGAAAGCACAAAGGGCAAGGTGTGTCCAAACAGCTTCTCATCTCTGTACATCAGTCAGCAATGGAAATGCCCAGTTCCCACTCCATTCCACTGCCGTGGCATCCAAAATACCCTGCCCCCCAGTTCCTGGCATGGTGTGACCGTACCTCATTGACTGGCAGTGGGGCTCTACACCATTCATAGCTCTCCCTCTGCTGTGGGTCCCTGCAAGCCCATAATGTGGGAACATGCAGCATCCCTGAGTTCTGTTGCCTGGTGCATCCTGCTCCGGCTGTGATTGGTGCACGTTCCGATATGAACCCACGGACGGGTTCAGCAGGCCATTACTGTCATGTAGGTCAATGCACAAGCAAACGGCTCACCTCTGGTTTCACAAAGCTTGTGAAGAGCGCAGCAAGCCACAATAATGCAGACACCATTGATGTTGTAAACAGCGCCCCTGGGATTTCAGTCTGCCAAATGCACATTCACTCACCATTCTGCTGAGAGTGCAATTAAACCTTTTGCCAGGTCCTTTGCCATCAGGATAGGTTTTCATAAGTGAGGAGCCTTCCAGAATAACAGTGGGGATTGTAACTGCAGTATGACAATGTCATTTGGTCTGAGTATTTTCCTAGCCTTTCCATGACTGTAGCCTCCCCTCCAGTGGAAAACCCTGGCATAGTGTACTTAGCCAGTACAGCCCACGTTGGCATCCATAACTCAGCCTCTGTGGTCCACAAGGGCCTGCATAACCTTGGGGTAAACCACATGCCTGATTGCCTTAGAAACCACCCCCACCATTTCATCCACAGGTGGCTTTCCAACACCAAATGAATTGGCAATGGAGCTGTAACAGGCTGGGGTAGCCAGCATCCAGACCATTATAGCAACTCGCTTCTGGACTAGCGTGGCTACCGTCTGTGTGTATTGTGGCACTGCAGGGGCATGGAAAGCTGCGTACAGAGCCTCAGGCATGCAGAAGTTGTAGACCCCCTCTTGGTCAGCCCAGCTCTGCATGATACTGTGATCCCAGCGGCCTGTGCTTGTGGCCCTGCTTCAGAAATGCCTGGCTATACTGAGACTCACGCGTAGCATCAGTCTGTGTGAAACTTCCATGTCTGTATCGTCCTCGTGTTCTGGCATTAGCTCCACCAGGTGCCTTGGGTGGGTCAGAAAACACGGCTGCAATGTCCACCGGCATCTCATGGAAGTTCTGCCCATTTCCTGAAAGAGGAGCAAAGCCCAAGCAGAGACGTTCTTCAAAGGTAACTCCTTCCTGCTGCTGGCTCCAGTTGCTGGGCGCATGCCGACCAAAATGATGGCTTGGCAAGAAATGTTGGCGGCTGCGAAAACTTCCTGTGTTGCGGGGGGTGGACAGTCACTTTCCCCACACTGTACCTGGACCAAAGGCCCAGAGAAGCCCCATTTCAGGACGGTGTTGGGTAGTCTGGAATACGGTTAGTTGGACATGGTCTGCACACTGCAGCGTGGACACTGGAGCACCAGGATGGGGCCTGGGCTCAAAAATTCTTAACTTAGGGACACTGATGAGTGCAGATGCTTTCAAACCCAGGGTGCACAGACTCAAGCCCCCCAAATCCTGGGCTTGCGCTGTGCTGTAGACGTGCCCTCCGACAGTTTGTAAGTCGTTTTAATGACGCTTTCCTGTTCCTGGGCTTCCACCCTCAGCCATCAGAGATTTCACGCTGTTCTTGCCTATGAGCAAGCAGGAGCCTGGGTGGTACTAACAGCTTACTGGGACTCACACGCTACAGGGCAATATCGCTTATCAGCCTGAGAAAGAAGCCAAAATATTTGCAGCGCTATTGCGTGACTGAGCCAATGGGCAGCTGACAGCTGTCACCTGGGGGAATTCTAATCCCTTATCTTGGGGATTACAGCATCAGGGAAGGAGTGACCTGGGACCTCGGCCTTGGTGGGCTAGGGAGCATGTGATAATGGTGTTTCTCAAAAGCTTATTCAGAGATTCAATATCTGGGGAGCTTCAGGGGCAGATAAGGAATGCTACCTTTGGCCCACTCTAAATGGGGAAAGTCTGATTGATAAGGCTGAGGGGCAGAATTAACTCCAATTTATCTTGGCTAATCTTAAAGCTTTCAGGCCCAGATTGTGGGTGTATTAGGTTTATGGAGACCTCGGGGCCCATCCTCCCCCCACTCTGACCTTGCACACTCCAGTCCCACTGTGGATAGCAGGTTCTGCTCCCTGCTAGCACCATCCTGGCTGTCAGCTGCCTGAAAGGGGTGGGGGAGGGAGCATCTGTGCACCAACTCCCTTCCCCGTCCCAGCCATGGCCAATATTTAGTTCTAAAGTAATCAGAGAAGGAGTCAATGTGGACGGAAGCGAAGACCTCTGGGAGTGATCATATGCCTCGGAAACATCGGGCATCAGCTGCAGGACAGCAGAATAGATGGGCCATTGAAGTAATCCAGTACAGTGGGAAGGCAGCATGATTGAAGGGGGGCTGGGCACCAGGTGACCTGGGTCCTCGTCCAAATGCTTTCACTGACTTGCTGAGTGACCCTGGACAAATCGCTTCCCAACCTGTGCCTTTGTTTTCCCTCCCCGCTTTGTCTATTGTGATGGCAAGCCCTTCAGGGCGAGGCCTGTCTCTGGACCTGCATTTGTACACCACTCAGAACTACGGGACCCGGGTGAGCTACTACTGTCAAATGAATCATAACAATAATGATGGGCAAGCCAGGGGCCTCTCAGAACCCCCCTTGTCCGAAAGGTGCCTTTGCACTCGCTCTCAGGCCAAGCCCCTGTTTCCAGGCACTTAGAGATAGTTCAGGTTTCAGAGTAACAGCCGTGTTAGTCTGTATTTGCAAAAAGAAAAGGAGGACTTGTGGCACCTTAGAGACTAACAAATTTATTTGAGCGTAAGCCGATGAAGTGAATTGTAGCTCACGAAAGCTTATGCTCAAATAAATTGGTTAGTCTCAGAGATAGTTCAGTAACTCTTGGGGCAGGAATGTGCTTGACTTGTTCTCAGCCCATAGGTTACCTTTTGGTTTTTATGTCAGCCTGTGCGATAGCCAGGAGTTAAACCCCGGGGTTGCTTCTGAGCGAGTGGAGCCGAGCACTGTGCTGGGCATGGTAAGGCTGCTGTCTTCCCTCACAAGGTACCAGCATTTCCAAGGGGCAGAGAAACCCCTGCTGGACTAAGCTCAGCACTTACCCCGGGCTTGCTGAGGAATGGGGGTGTCAGAGGAAGCCCATTTATTCCAATGTGCTCTCAGTCAGATACAGTTTGGGGGCACGTTTCTTTTAGTGAAAAAGGACATTAAATGTAGACAAATATAGAGATGCAACGTGATGGTGCTATTTTAAGTACTTGAAAGATGGGAAACTCGAAATTGTGTCTCGCGGGCCCTTATTTCCCAGTCTTTGCTCTGACTGACGGCCCATGAAATACATGTGCTGAACGGCCCTTTCATTCCTCCCACTGTGGAACCCCGATAGACTTGCCCCATTTGTTCCAATGTGGGGTTAGTGGCTGCTGTGAAACCTCCATGCTTTGTTAGAGGACAGAAACAGGCTGCGTGTGCCCTGCCCCATAGTTTTCATGGCCCTAATGCTGCTTTAATACTTAGCCCTGCCACAAGTGCAGGCGACGGGAATAGAGGACCTCCCGAGGTCCCTTCCAGCCCTACGATTCTATGATTAATGTATCTCATTCTTTGCCTTTAGGAAGATAAAACTGAATGCAGCTGAGAAGTAGTTGGGCCAAGAGCAATGGCTAATAGCAAATGGTTTTGCCTGACAAGGGGACAATAAACGCAAAGGTTTATTAATAAACGCAAATCTGTCCCTAGGTGAGTTCAGGATGGCTCCCTGTGGTCCTGTGTCTCCAGGGCCTAGTACCCCTCCATGAAAGGACTCTAGCAATGGGGCTTCCACTGCTTCTCTTGGGAGAGGGTTCCACAGTTGGACAAATCTCAGCATTAGGGATTATTTACCTATTTGCCATGTCTCCCTCGGGCTACCCTAAGAAATCTCCTCCCCTCCCTTGGCTTCACCATGGAGTAATAACACCGAGGCAGAATAACCATACCGTGCCACCCTGGGCTTTGCAGAACCCTCCAGGCCAGACATGCTGGCACCAGACACTCTCACGAGGGTGGTTCTAAAGGGAACTAACTGGTTGTTCCCTTCCAGTTCCCCCCACTTTATCATCCAGAATCCCTCGATTCCATGGAGTGTGTCCTAACAGACAAAGAGGTGGAGCTGCCCAGCTCAGCAGAGAGCGGGGGAGAGGTGTCGGGGAATTGGGGGAAGAGAAGGTGACTGGGAGAGGGAAAAGGAGAATGAAATGAAGGAGGGAGGCAGAGTGAGCAGGACCAAAGGAAACAGAGAGGGAGAGATGTCCCGGTCTGCTCCCAAATGCATTTGCCTGAATCCCATCTCTTTCATCAACCAGCTACAGCTTGGACGTGGCGGGCAAACATCCGCAGTGCTCCTCTCGGCTCCTGCCACGTCATTAAGCCCCAGAGTACCACGGGTTTGGATAAGTTTGTGAATGTGAGTGAAATTTAAATATCTCCAGCCCTGGAACACACAGATTCAAGCCCTAAACCTGCTTTATCTAGCTAAGACAGCTAAGAACCCTCCCCTGCCCAGCAGCACCTCCCACTGGGCTGCTTTGGGTTGGTGCTGGCATGGCCAGTGCTGAGTGCTGGGATTCCTCCTCCTGGTGGAGGGTGGGGAGTTGGGCACAGCTGATAGGAGCTGGGCAGAGCTACTGTGAATTGGGTGGAGCTGGTGGAAGCTGGGCGGAGCCAGTGGGAGCTGGTCAAATGGGCTGTCTGGAAGTTGCCCTTTGACATCAAACTTGTGCATGAAGATTGTACAGAATTTAAGTTTTGAAACTCAAATAACAAGGCCGAACAGACTCTCCTGCCCCAGGAGCCCAGGGGCTTGTGGTCTGGCAGAATGCAGGGAGGACAGGAAGCTCAAGGATGAGAGCAGCAAATCCTGCCACTTGTTGCTTGTCTGGGAGGCAGAGGTGAACTTGAACCCACAGTGTGTGCTGAGGCTGGCTGGAGGAATCTCTTATTAGAAGAGGCTGTTCTCAGGTGAAACACACGCCCCATTCTGTTCACAGCCACTGCTGCCCAGGGACCTTTATTACTGCTCTGTGGATGTTCAAGCTGCTTGTCTTCCCAGGGGAGGCCAAGGAATTGGGATGCAATTAAAGTAACTGCAGATGATGACCTCAAAGTCTACAGCAGAGCAGAGACAGTGCATGTAATGAAAAAGCAGGAGCAGCCCCAGACCCGGGCTGTACCCTGAGACTTGATGGGGGAGAGAGCAAGCCAAGCAGCCTTGGGGAGGTTTGGAGAGGAAGGAAAATCCCTGAAGAGGCAGGGCTTGGAGGCCTTTCTGCACAGGAGTCCCTGTCTGAAATACACAGGGACCAAGAGCTCCACTAAGCCCAGCAGAAATGCCATGAGAGGAACAGGAAGCATTTCAGAGAGCCTTTGTTCAGCTTCTTCCCAGTCAGCCACGGGAGCCACGGACTCGACTGCTAGCACCTGCAGGACAGAGTGCAGGCACGGATGCTGCCTCTCAGTGGCTGAAGCTCATCCTGGAAGGCAGGGGGTTGTGTCTGACCCCCCACAAAATGTGTCTTGGGCATTTGCAGAGCTGCAGCCGCTTTGAGAGTCCCAGGGTGAGCAAAGTTGCTTTCATTGCAAGCACTGAGCCTGTTTGCCAGCTCCTGCTCCTCGTCCCATCTAGAGACCAGGCCAAGGAGTGGGGAACCCTGACATGGGCAAGAAAATGGGCACTTGTGAAAGGTTTGGACTGGGTAGGTTTGCCCCACAAACCCACCCAAAGTGAGGCACAAACGGCTAAGGACAGAGAGTGCACAAAAACAAACCTAGGGGCCCGATTCGCCATTGACTTGCAATCTTGCAGCGTCGTTGACACCTGTGCAAAGCAGGCGTGCCCCAGGGCCACACCCCCCTCACTTTGCACTGGGGTGAATGATCAGATGAGGTGCAGAGCAAGGGAGAACTGAGCCCAACAGGATGCTGTCGCTGTGCCCCAGCCTCCCCACCAGATGACACTGTTCAGCTACAGATCAGGCAGGCAGCCACCTTTCCTCCGGAGAGCACTCTGACTCCACGGTGGCTAGTGGGGGGCACGCCAGTCTGAGCATGGTTCGCCCTTCGGGGGGGTGCCTGTTCCATGGCCCCACTGAAGCCCAGCCCAGGCTGGAATCATCCAGAGAAAGTGAAGCAAAAGGACTTGCTCTGGGGAGATCCCAGGCCCTTGGGGTGCTGCAGGTGCAGAAGTGTTGGCAAAGGCGACATGACAAGTCCAACAGGAGGATGCAGCAGCCACCTTGGCTGTGTGGACATCCTGGCTACTCCAGCCCCAGCCTCTGCCAGCAGGAGGTGCTGTATGGAGTCAGGCAGGAGCACCCAGCTCCTCCAGCCCCAGATTTCGCCAGCAGCCTGTGCTACAGGACTGGTATTTTAGCCGGGTTCGCTAGTGACAAATGTTTTCAGGACCTTTCCTTTTCACAGGGCCTTTTTTCTTCCCCATGTGGCTGCTTGAGAAATCATCCATGAGGTGGTTGATTTCCAATCTGCAGCCTCCTCCGCCTCCCCGGGGCATTAACATTGGCTGGCTCTGACCTGGGAAAGACTTGGAGGGCAGGCATGTAATCTATGTGTGGAAGTAGCGGGGTGCATGTGTGAGGCCTGGGTGGAGCGGCTGGGCTGTTCTGCTAGTGAGACCTGCTGGTCTGACTTAACCCAGGGCCAGCACGGGAACAGGAAAGAGGACGGAAGTTGTAACACACTGGGAACAACTCCCCAGGGCAACACGGCGTGGGCTGGAGGCAAGTCAATGTCTCTGGTGAGCAGTGTATGGGGGGATGCACCTGAGCCCCAGTGCGTGTTGGGGGAGGGCACGGCCATTTCGGGAGGTGGGAGACCATCCCCACCCAAAGGGACGGTCCGTTGCTGCACATTCTGCTACAGCCAAGAGGACTTGGTGGTGGATGCAGCTCCTGGCACGGCTTCATGAGCATGGCTGCCCGTAGGAGCAGGGTAACTGGGTCAGAAAAAGTCCCTCTCTCCCCTCATCTGGCCCTTTCCTTCTACCCTTCCGACACCTGTACCTGTCTCCCTTCTCCTCCTCCTTGCTCCCCTCCCCTGCCTCTTTCCCCTCCCACCCCAGCATCGTCCCTCTCCCCTCTAGCTCACATTCTGAGGTGCTCTCCCCCCTTCGCCCCCTGACCCACGCGCTCCCCTCCCTATCTCAGAGCTCTGCTGTCTGCCGTCCACTCTGGAAGGACAATCAAACCCCAGCAAAGCATCCAGTGTCCCCTGCATGCTAAGGATGGATGCTCAGCTCACTGAGCCTGGGCCCATGTCTCCCCCACATTTGCACAACATAGGGAGGATTGCACGGCTTCACCCTCATAGGTCCTGAGCTCCTCTCCATTCGGATGGTGCCTCACTCACCGCCTGCCCCTCCCAGGGCTCCACAGCTCTGCAGGAGCCAGGCTGCAGATCCCCCGTCTGGTCTGGGCACCCCAGCCCTTCCTACAGCTCCGCTTCTGGGTTTGTTCTGGAGCATCTTGTCTGACTGGAAGTGAGGTTCTCTGTGTAAAACTTCCTCTGAATGTTGCCTGCAGACTCTGCAGAGTCCCTGGGGAGTCGCCCCTGCTCACTGAAGTTTTCCTGGATTGGGTGCAAATGGGGCACTTTTCCTTGCCCTGGAGGAATGGGGGGCTGAAGCCAAATGGGGGGAGGAGGTGGGTGAGTATGTCAGCAAGTTTCATCCTTTCCAGACAAAACCAACCAGATCAAGCCCCTCCAAGGCCAGTGCAAAGGCAGCTCTGCAGTGTCACTGGGGGGTTTGTCAGCCCAATACGTGTTGTGACTCCCCACCACCCCAAACAGCCACTGCACAGTACACTGTTCATGAGGCCAGCAGCTTCCCTTTCCCCTCTTGCACACGAACCCTTTCACGCTTGACACCATGCACGCCACCTTCCATGTGCCTCACTCATCTCCCTTCAACTCCCCGGCATGCATCATTCAAAAGCCATAACATTATTGGGCATAAAATATTTACTGAACTGTGCTTTTTGCAAATATTCCCCTCCAGTCTTTTCCCTTCTGTTGGGAGCAGACACTGCTCTGCCTGTGATCTCAAATGGCTTCTCTTAAATAATACAACGGGAAACATACGAACACCCAGTAGCCATTCCCCTTCTCCTGACATACTCATAAATATAATGGTGTCACCAACCCATTACAGCTACACTAGAGCCACTGCGGCGTGAGTGGCCATTAACACTAGTCCAGGCTGGTAGTCAGCCACCTGGCAATTCTGAAAGGGACAGGAAGGACCCCTAGACATGCCTGAATGGCTCCATTGTTTAAGGCGATCAGAAATGGGACTGTTGTGTAAACACATGAGGGCGTGCTAGAAATAACAAGCGAGTTTATCTTTCTAGTTATTAATTTTTTTCCTTCCTAAAGAGGCAGCAACAGCCTAGTGGAGGGAGTGCAGGGCTGGGAGCTCCAGTCCTGACTGCATGGGGCTCGGGCCCAGCTGCTCAGGTGAAAATTCTCCTAGGTGGCATGTAGCTTTAGGTGCCTCACACATTGTTTGGGAGCCCAACTGGAGACACCGAGGGCCATACGCTCAGGGATGCTGAGCAAGCACCGCTCCAGCTGGCCTCAACGGATGGGCATGTGCTCAACCCCTCCTGAAAACAGGCCCAAGGTGTGTCTCTGGGCACCCAAACGGCATCAGAAATTAGAGGCCAGTTTTGAAAAACGTGGGCCCTAACTTGTGTGAGTGCGCTTGTGCATTATGCATCATCCTTCCCAGTGCTGACTTGCAGGCGTGGTTCTTCCCACACAGGCTGTGTGTGTCTGTTTCTGACTTCGTGGTTCATCTCACTGGGGCTGTGCATGCGGCCAGTATCCGCCCTGCACATTTCCCTTTGAAGCGATACTGTTCCCCACGTGGATTGTCTTGGGCTGAGAGCTCTTCTCTCCCGCTTCAGATGTGGTGTTTGTCTGCACACTCTCTTGACCCCTCCTTTCCCAGCACTCTTTTCATGACTGGCTGCCCTCCCATGCAGTATTTCCCAGCAGCGTCGTCATCCCCCCCAGCCCCTGCATGACCTTTGGAGAAACAGAGAAATACCGACAAAACTTTGTCAAGAGCACTGGGATGTAAGTGTGGAGCACACAGGCTTTCAATCTCTCCTCTCTCTTTGCAGGGGCTGCTCTGTCCATGGTGCTGAAGTGGCTGGAGGTAACCCCATCCCTGCCAGCCTCACAGCCCTGCCGCAGACATGCCAAACCTGTGGAAAAAATACAGACATTGGGCTTGGTTTTGGCTTTATTGGCTTGTGAGTTGCTTGTTGGCTAGTTTTTGTCTTGTCGCTTGTTGCTTGGTGTAGCTTGTTGCTTCTTTTTTTGATCAGCTCCCGGTAAGCAGGGGCAAGGGGGGGCAAGCACAGGCAAGGGAGGGCAAGCAGGGGCAAGGGGAGAGAGAGTCAGGGGTGCACAGCGGGCCCACCACAGTCCCAGATTGCACACCAGGGGGGAATCTAGTCCCACAGAGTGTTGGGGTTCTTAGGGACTGGCTTGTTTGGGCCTTGTTTTGAAATGGGATTAGCTTGATTTTTGGCTTATTGTGAAAGTTGGGGTGTTTATTTACCGTGTGAAAGTTGGCAACCATGCCCTGTGGTCCCCCCAAAATCATACCCCTCTCTAAATGACCACAGACTTGATGAACCTAAAAGAGAACCTGTGCAGTGCAGACTGCAGGGTCCCAGTGATGCATCCACGACCTTTAGAATGCAGACGAGCTCCTTCCCCTTGTGCGATTTCTCCTCGGTGAGTCAGACCCTTCGATAAAGTCTAAATGTGTTTGAATGGCATGTGCTGTCACTTGCTATCGATTTGTCCATCTCTATCAATGTGTGCCCAGAGTCATAATCCATGATAATCCCCACTGTGGAAGGGGGAGGCAGGCCAGTGGAGGGCAGAGGGAGCAGCCTTTCCATAGGCCACAGGGGGACATTCATGTTTGGAAAGGATTGCTCCTCTCTGCAGTTCTGTTCAAACTTTCTGCAGGACGCCTGGACTTTTCTCCCTTCCTGGAGTCTCTGGAAGGGAGTCAGATCTGCTCAGAGAGCGAGAGAGCGAGAGAGCTGCAAACTGCACCAAAAAGAAATGCAAATAGAAAACCTCTGCAGTTAAAAATGATGCCATGTTCCCCTACTAATCCTGATGTGATCTCAGGAGCCAGGGTCATCTTCCTTGTAGGAGGATGTGATCTGAAATGGAAACCACGAATGGGCAACAGCAGCTGGAGTCACTCCTGCCTTGATGGGACTTGGCCCACAGGACTGTAAATCTAATATATTAAGTATCTACAGAAATATCCCCTTGGTAACAAACAATGTCACTCTGCGACAGGGTTGTCTAGGAAGAAGAACAGCTTGGAAAGCAATCATAAGGAAAACCCATTGCTTCTATTTATAAACTAGTTTCATTCAAATGAGGCCCATTTAGGCTCCTTTCTGCTTGAGGAGGTCCAGGCAAACTCAAGAGTTGTCAAACAGGCCAGATGAGTGGTCTGTCTAGTGTACTATCATAGCTCTTGCAATGGTCAATGCTGAAAACTATAGAGGGAAGGTAAAAGACCCTCCCTCCTCTATCTAATCTATCCATCTATCTATCTATCTAAGCACCTCGGGGGGTATTGTTATAGTGAGGACAGGTTTCTTCTCAGTCCTTTCTGGTGATCACTTAGGCTGCTTGCACCCTAAGAAGCATGAGGTTTGCTAGCCTTTGTCTGAGCTAGTGTAACTCGGATGCCACTTGCCTCGATAATATCTTGTAGCAGTGAGAGCCAGTGAGAGCTTAATAAATAAGTGAGAGCTTATTTATATGTTGCACAAAGAGTATGAAGAGTCTCTACTGCCCGCACTGCAAAGTCTCAGATGGATAATGTGCCCCTCAGCTGCCTATGGCTGGGGTGTACGGACTGTCCTCATGGCTGAGGAGGGGAGCTGAGTAGCAGGTTGCTCTGACACACAGCCCTGAAGAGGAGCCCGTGGATATGTACTGGGGCCAGTTCAGCACTGTGTCACACCCCATTTGTGTAGCAGGGCTGTAAAGCCAGCACACCCAGCCACCTTGGGGATTCACCTGGCACAGAACTGGTGGCATGGCTCCCCCTGCACTCCCTCCTGTAAACCAAATGTGTAGGGGATGTGGCTGCAGAAACAGAGTCTGCATGTGGCCCCGAAGGAGCTGTTCAGGCATCTGGGAATTGTTGGAGAAAAGAGGCAATTCCCTTGGGCCATGTAAAGCCTTGAGATTGCTCTGATTTACAGGCCGGGCTGGGTCAAGAATCAAGCAAAACAATACATAAAGCCACCTCTGCCTTCCCTTCCCCCCCTTCCTGCATTGAGCAGAGAAATGGGGATCATTGTCTATTTCCTCCATCCTTGTTTAGGATCCTCTCCCCTTCCCAGGATTGTGACTATTTGTGCTGTTTTTCCCTGTCCTGTTCCCATTCCTGCTCTGGGTTTCAGAGCGGGCTCTGGTGTCCAGGAGGGGCTGTGCCCACATTTCACTGAGTACAAAGGGAAGAGACCGGTCCTTGTAACAGAAGTAAATTCTCATTCCTTATGAATGGCTAATTGATTTCCCTTTTCACTGGTCTCATTCTCCCCAGGGGGGTGCTGACAGCTGGCTGTCCAGAGATCTCTGCTCCTGAGCAGCGAGTCAGTGACTGTGACAGGCAGATACTGAAATTATTGATAAACACTCATTGGGTGCTGGAGCTTGGTAAATTGCTATCAACCTCAGTGGATTTCTCTCTTGCCAGTATCATTTTTCTTGATGACAGCATGCTCAAGAAGTGGTTTGTTTTGCTGGATTTTTTTTTTTTGTGGGTGGTAACTTTTTCTTCTTGTTATGCATCAGTTGTTTTAAGAGATCCCTCCCGAAAGAAGAGACGAGAAGGAAAGCAATGTGGATTAGCTCCTGAAGCGCCCGCTGCCCTGGCCTCCCAAGGAGAGTTGTTGCTGCACTTAGGGCTGGGTTCACATCGGAGCTTTATCAGGAACTGCATCCTTCCCCGGCAGGCTGGCCCAGTGCTCTGCTGCCTGCTCAACAGCTTAGTGGGCTCAGCTCTCTTTGAACTGTCTGTAATGCTGACGTGGCCCATCACTGCTTGGTCCCTTCCTACCCCATGGCTTAGGGATGGCTACTCACACAACTGCATTCAAATATCCTTCTTCGAGAGGGTAACAAGACTTGTGGTTGGCAGGAGCAGCAGGTGTGATATATCTTGGCTTCTGATACTGTCTCACATGAGACATGTCTTTTCATAAGCAAACTAGGGAAATATACTGCACAACTGCTTGGAAAACCATACTCAGAAAGAGTAGCTATGAGTGAGTCACAATCCAGCTGGAAGGGCATAGCACGTGGGATCTGGGTCTGGTTCTATTCAATATCTCCATACATGATTTGGATAATGGCATAGACAGCACACTTATAAAGTTTGTAGATAACACCAAGCTGGGAGGGGTTGCAAACACTTTGGAGGACAAGATTAGAGTTCAAAATGATCTTGACAAACTTGAGAAATGATCTGAAATAAATAGGATGAAATTCAATAAGGACAAATGCAAAGTACTCCACTGAGGAAGGAATAATCAACTGCACAAATACAGAATGAATATGACTGCCTAGAAAGGGGTACTGCAGAAAAGAACCAGGGAGTCATAGTGGACCACAAACTAAATATGAGTCAACAATGTAACACTGTTGCAAAAAAGCGAATATCATTCTGGGATGTATTAGCGGGAGTGTTGTCAGCAAGACACAAGAAGTAAAAAATTCTTCCATTCCACACAGCATTGATAAAGCCTCAGCTGGAGTATTGTCCCCAGTTCTGGGCACCACACTTCGGGAAAGATGTGGACAAATTGGAGAAAGTCCAGGGCAGAGCAACAAAAACGATGAAAGGTCTAGAAAACATGAGCTATGCGGGAAGATTGAAAAAACTGGGTTTGTTTAGTTTGGAGAAGAGAGGACTAAGAGGGGACATGATAACAGTCTTCAAGTATGTAAAGGGTTGTTATAAAGAGGAGGGAGATCAAATGTTCTCCTGATCCACTGAGGACAGGACAAGAAGCAATGGTCTTAAATTGCAGCAAGGGAGATTTAGGTTGGACATTAGAAAAAACTTCCTAACTGTCAGAATAATTAAGCACTGGAATAAATTGCCTAAGGTGGATTCTCTGTCATTGGAGGTTTTTAAAAACAAGTTAGTCAAACACCCGTCAGGGATGGTCTAGATCAGTGGTTCTCAAAGCCGGTCCGCTGCTTGTTCAGGGAAAGCCCCTGGCGTGCCGGACCGGTTTGTTTACTGGCCACGGGAAATAGCCACCCTTGCCTCTTTGGGGATGAAAACACAAAGCACACGCTGCGTAGACATGCCCACATCCCCTAATCACAAGCAGAATCCTACATCAAACACACACAGGAGACACAGCCCTGGCCTTGCTTACACCTGTGAAAATGAGTAGTGACTGCAGGGAAGTGAGTGGAGTTTCACATGAGTGGAAGCAGTGGGAGTGCAAAGACACTTGCACAAACAAGGAATGGGAGCGCAGCAGCAGCCCTGGTTCCAGTTGTGCACAAGCACCAGACACTCACTCCCCACCCCCTTCACACAGACCCACACAAGGTAGGATAGCAGCCCCCAGGCTTGTTTGGTGCTTAATGATCGCATTCCTGGACACATGGGCTCTCACCAACCCAGCAAATGCCCTAGTACAGTTGTCATGGAAATTCGAAAGTGTGTCTGTTTGAGTTTCCTCGGCACAGGGCTCCCTGTTCCCAGCAGTGTGTACATCAGAGAGCCTCTCACAGTGCTAATGCAGGAACTGCTCTCATTAGAGGGCTGGGAATCTCTGTGGGCAGCCGCCACTTCCCCCCGACAGGCTGGCACCGGGGCCTGAGAGCCACAATTGACCATGTCAGGCTTCTTTAAGCCGGAGAAGGTGAAGATGTTCACAGCAAACTGAAAGGTGCGATTAATCAGTGCAACTCCCCAGAGACCCTGGGCCTGTCAGGCACCAAAAAATCACCTGCCTCCCAGCAGGGGAGGGCTTTTTATTTCTCTTGTTTTATTTGGCCATTTTATTTCTGTGCAAGTACCTGGGCTGTGGGAGGCTGAGCGGCAGTGGGCCATGAGCACAGGAAGCCCAGTGCTGTGCACTGGGGAGCTTGGGGCCTGATAATGAGCCGCTGTGATTGATGGATGCAGCTTGGTGCTTTTCATGCGTTGTCTACACATCACACTCCTTTGCTTTCTTTTTTGCTTCTTTTTTAGGGATTGGAGATTGAGCAGGGGCGAGTGTGAGGACGAGTCCCCTGCTTCCAACCCTAGGGGGAAGGACCCAGAACACAGAGTCCTCCTCACTTGGTCCATCCCCCAATAATAGCTATTTCGTGGTTTTCTTCTTTATAGCGTTTTCCCTTTTGTGATGTTTATGGGGCATGGGATTGGAGCTGAAGCATTTGCTTAATTGCTGTCAAGCAAGGAAATGGGTCATAAAATTGCCAGGGGGAAAAATACATCGTTTCGGGGAGAAGGGAGGGCAAGAGAGACGGGTAAGAAGAGGGAGCAAGAGGACGAACGGGAGAAAGGGTGGGGGGGGAAGAGTGAAAGGATCAGAGAGGAGCAGCTGGAGGGCTCTGGGACAGGGGAAGAGGCCAGAGGAGGCGCTGGATGAAGCGTTGGGAGATCGTTCTATCTCTGGTTCCAGCAGCACAGAGGAGGTGATGGGAGCATCCACATTGCCCTGTTCAAACACACTGCCCTGGGGCGTGGGAGGGAGCTCAGGCTGTAAGTAGCCAAGCTGACTCACTGCTCTGTGTACTCCCCAGGTGAGCCAAAGGGGTGAGAGAACTGATTTTGGCCCAGGTGATTAACCAATCAACAAGGAAACCCAGCACATCAGTCCGGAGAGGTGAGAGTTCTCACCCATTCCTGTCCTGTGCCCAGGTAGCAGGTAAGGGCCCGGGGGGGCGGGGGGGGGGGAATCTTCTCCTGTGGGGAACAAACACTTGCAAAGAGTGTTGTCGGTAAAGCATGTTGTGCTGAACGTGCCCCTGGTGTGCATGAGACCTGTTCACAACAAGGAGGACTGAATGAGGGAACCCCCCACCCCACACACACATCCCCACCCCCGCATCTGCTACTGCAACCGGCTAGTCAAGCATTTCCTCTTGCTTGTGGCTGAGGTGGGACTAGCCCCTGTGCTTTCTAACATGATGCCTTTGGCGAGAGCCCTGCTCCAGGAGGAGGGGCTCCACCAGGCCGCGATTAACCCACGTTTTTGGTGCACTGCACAGGGCCTCATCTCAGGGAGGCCCTGACCACTGGATTTGGGGGGGTACCATTGTGATCTGGTGCACGGGGTCATGCTGCTGCTCAGATGGGGCCCAGCCACCCCTCTGTCCTGATGTGGGGGTGGCCAGGCCAAACCTGAGTAAAGGTGGGGTGCCCCAATTTCCATAGTGCACAGGGCCCCAAGAGTCTCCATCTTGCTGACTGCCTGGAATCCTTGTCTCTCATCCACGAGAGTGTTTCACCTGCGACTGCCCTGTGGGATGTACAGATTGTGATCCCGGTCCACGGGTGAGGAGGAGCAATGCACTTGGCGAAAGGCATTCTCCACAGACAGCCAAACCCTGCACTCATGGACAGCTCTGCACCCAACAGGAGAGCCTGGACTCACCAAGGAGTAGCTCAGAGCAGGATTTAGGCCTGGCTGAAGGCTGTGCATTGACAGGCTGTACTTACTGGTGTCTCGTCTCCCTCTGGGCTGAGCGGCGTTCGTGGGGCAGTGCTGGGGGGCTCGGTGCTGACTTCGATTGGGAGGCTGTGAAGACAGCTGAGGTCTTAGCCTTGCAAATGGCTATGACTAGCTCTGTGCCTTACCCAGGCACTGCAGGCTAGCTAAGCTTTATTCCTCAGGGCTAGCTGTTTGTGGGGGGGGGGTCAAAGGTCAGAGTTGTCAGCTGTAATCCCCCTAGCATCTTGGGAGCTGGTGGGGCTGCTGACCTTCCTTGGAAGCCTTTTCTTTGCTTAATTAAAGCCACTGAGCTAAGGAGCTGCAGGAAGCTAAAGGCCAGTGTCAAATCTGCTGGTGAGAGGGCAGTCTGGTCAGGAGCCCTCCCAGGATCTGGTCACTGATTCCAACCCCTTAGTCTGTCCTTGCTTTGCCCTAATGCCTGGGGGCTGGGGGCATTGCAGTGACAGGAGCAGTGGTGATACAGGTGAGGTTCCAGCCTCACTCCCCTGCTGGGGCCTGGAGACGAAGGGAGGCCACCCCTTTCACCTTTGTCAATTTCTCTCTGGCATGAATTGTTGGAGATTTGTATATATCTGCTCCCGAGACCACGCGACCACACAGACCTTGTGACGTCACATCTTACCACAGTGATGAGACTGATGTTTCCAACACATGCCCCATTACGGCTTCCAGGCCGAGAGCGAAGATCAACTGCAGAGCTCTGGGCTCGGGCTGGCTGACGAGACAAGAGGGGGCTTGAGACAAGAGGGGGCTTGAGTAGAGCCACAGACCTAGAGCTTGTGGGGGGAAAAATGTTTCCGAGGTCTCCTCTGCCTGCCCCACAGCCCCACAGCCACCATTATGTTGGATCCCGGAGTTTCAGCTACTAGTGCACAAGAGGCCATGAGCCTAGCTGCCCTCTGGGGACAGGCAGAGAGTGCCACTAGACTGCAGCTCCAGGAATCCCCGGTGGAGGGGAAGTTCATAGAATCATAGAATATCAGGGTTGGAAGGGACCTCAGGAGGTCATCTAGTCCAACCCCCTGCTCAAAAGCAGGACCCATACCCAATTAAATCATCCCAGCCAGGGCTTTGTCAAGCCTGACCTTAAAAACGTCTAAGGAAGGAGATTCCACCACCTCCCTAGGCAACGCATTCCAGTGTTTCACCACCCTCCTAGTGAAAAAGTTTTTCCTGATATCCAACCTAAACCTCCCCCACTGCAACTTGAGACCGTTACTCCTTGTCCTGTCCTCTTCCACCACTGAGAATAGTCTAGAACCATCCTCTCTGGAACTACCTCTGAGGTAGTTGAAAGCAGCTATCAAATCCCCCCTCATTCTTCTTTTCTGCAGACTAAACAATCCCAGTTCCCTCAGCCTCTCCTCATAAGTCATGTGTTCCAGACCCCTAATCATTTTTGTTGCCCTTCGCTGGACTCTCTCCAATTTATCCACATCCTTCTTGTAGTGTGGGGCCCAAAACTGGACACAGTACTCCAGATGAGGCCTCACCAATGTCGAATAGAGGGGGACGATCACGTCCCTCGATCTGCTCGCTATGCCCCTACTTATACATCCCAAATGCCATTGGCCTTCTTGGCAACAAGGGCACACTGCTGACTCATATCCAGCTTCTCGTCCACTGTCACCCCTAGGTCGTTTTCCGCAGAACTGCTGCCTAGCCATTCGGTCCCTAGTCTGTAGCTGTGCATTGGGTTCTTCCATCCTAAGTTATAAACACTTGGGTTTTACTGTTAGGGTTGGGAGACATCTACTACTGTCAACAATGTGACGACAGCTCTTGCTTTGATCTGTACGTCCTCTTGGTGGTGTGGGTTTGACGCTGGTTAAAGGGCCCATGCTGGAGCTCAAATCTTTTGCCTAGCATCCAGGTGCCTGGCAGTCCTCGCATACACGGTGTCCCCCACCCCCACCCTCCTCAGTCCTGGTCTGGATTAGCCAACTCCAGTGGGGCAAGTCTCCCAGGGAGCCCCGATGGCCTAGCAAGTCCCTTGCCTTAGCTCCATCTTCTGACTGGCCATTGGGTCCATGGGCCTGGTATCTCTGGAGGCTTGGAGGGAGAGAGCTGTGGGGGGAAGCTGGTATCCAGAATGTGTCCTGTCCTGCCCCTTGCTGGGGGTTGGGAGTTCTGAGCCTTGGCTCCTTCTTTGGCCAGTTGGAGCCTCCAGTTAGCCTCCAGGCTGGTCCTGAGCATCTCTTCCCCTCAGAGCTGAGCCATTTACAGGCCTGTAGCAAGAGGGGAGCAAATAGGCTGCAATGGCTCCTGCTGGAGTGAGATCCGGGAGACAGTGACACCCCAGCTCGGAGGGTGTTAGCTTCCCTGTGGGGGCTTGACACACCCGAAGGCGTGAGGCCTAATGCCTGTCACCTGAGCAAATCGGGGTGCTCTGCTCACTCACACCAGGTGGCGTCCTCACTCCCGCTTTGCCAGGGGCCAGGCAGCAAAGAATCATTCTCTCCTGCTGCCATTCAAACCTGGAGGCCCATTTCTAGGACTCTTCACTCGCATCGCTCTCTTTATCTGCATCCCTTTCTTGTTTCTCTCATTATTTCCCCGAGTCTAACCTGCCACCATGTCACCCTCATTGGGCAGCTCCTCCCACTCCCCATTCACCACATTATTGCAGCCAGTATTCACTTTTCCCAGCTTTTAGTCTCAGTCCCGTACATAAAAGCACTCTGATCACCACAGTGTGATAACAGCCAGAACTTCGTTGCATTTCCATGGAATACTCCATAAAACCGAGCACGTTTGCTGGAGTCCAAATCCATCTCATTATGCAGAGTCATTGAAAGAGAAGCTTTGAGATTCGGGGACTCGATGATCAGCTTGGGGATGATATAGAAGAGAAAAATAAGTAATTAGGTGCTGCTCTGTATCTTTGATCCTCCATTGCAAGGCACGTTAAATAAAACGCCTGGCTCATGAATAAATGCTGCTCCGAACCTTTATTTTTCAGCTCCACGCAGGCAATTCAAAATGAATCTTGGGGCGGGGGTTGGGAATCCCTACCCCAAACGTATCCCCTTTGCTTTGCTACAATATGCATGAAGGTCCTTGGGCGGAGCAGCGTAGGGGGCCCCAGGGCAGCACAGCAGTGGCTGGAAGAGCTGTGTGGGGAAAGGAATACAAGAGGGTGCTAGATGCACCCTGCTCTGCTTTAATGTCTCCTACTAAACTCCCCTGAGATCCCCTATTGGCCTGGCCAACCCCTGGGAGGGAAAGGAAAGGGAACCCTTCCTTGGTGCATCTCAGGCTGGCAGGGACAGCAGGTCCTGGTGCATGAAGCAGTGCTGGGCAGAGCCAGCCCAGAATGGCTAGTCTGGGACTGACACATTTAGGCAGAGAATGGGGACTTGGATGGGGGACAGGAGATTTTGTCTCTTCTAAACCAGACCCCGGTTATTCCCTCCCTATACACATTCCTACTCTGCCAGCTTTGCCTCCCCTCCTTTCTGTCACCACTCTGCTAGCCCCCCCGCTCCTCCCCCCACCCACCGAGGAGTAACATGTGTCCCACTGCACCTATGCTAAGTGTTTAGCCAGGGGGTGAACTCTAGCCGGCAGAATCTCTCTGACACCTGCAACAGGGAGCTGCCTCGGAGTAAACGTTAGCCGGGTGAGCAAAGCCTGAGGGAGGGGTGCACACATGGGAGAGTAAGGAATCTTAAACCCTGAGCGTCCATCCTGGGGATCCACCCCGGGACAGAGCCCCTCTTCCACGGACTTGTCGCTGTTGCTGTGCTGCGTACAGGTGTTTGTGTTTCACAGTGACCATATGAATCGGTTTCTCGCAATAGCTCACACGTGGCCAGTTTCCAAGGCATTTTTAGAAGAGGGAACTGGACTGGGAATCGTCTGCCCTGTTGCCCATAGAGCTGAGGGGCCCTGCCTGGATCCCCTGAAACCTGCAATCTACATGTGGCAAGCAGCTGAGCAGTCTCCATCCAGCAAACCAGGATCTCTCTGGCGGCCTTGGCCATGGTTCTCTGATCACGTCCTGCAAGGGCCGGGGGCTTATCCCAGGGATGTTGACATGAAAATAGAACTGAGAGACTGGCAGACTAGCCAGCTTCTGATGGTCTCACTTTCCTTAGTCTGAACTGTTCTTGACTAAGCCCCAGTCAGTGTGGGCTGGGCTTTCTGCGGGGATGCTCTGTGAATGAGGTCTCTTGGAAAGAGACCAGTAACCACATTCTTTAGCACTGCCAAGTAAAGACAAGGGGCACCTGATCTGCTGTGTTATAGGCAAATTCCTCCCCACATAGCTTTGCCAGTGCACCTTGAATCTCGCCTGCACCAGCCTTGCTATTCTAGCTTGGGGGCCCAAACTGTTAGTCCTTAGATGCTGCCCCTCCTGCCAGCCCACTCCAGAGTATCTGGCAGATAGAAGCAGATTTAGGAGAGCGTTGGTGGTTCGCTCTCCCTGGGGACCAAGCGGAGATCACTGAGCTCATGACCTGTAGCCCGGTTTTCATTGTATCAGAGCGGGGGGGTAAGGCAACCAGGGAATGCCAATGCTGGATTTCTAGACTGCCCCCTCCCCCCCCAGAGCAGAGTTTGGGGAGCATCGCCTTAGGTACGGGACTGGACCCAGACAGATCTGCACCACTGTCTCCAAAGGTAAAATCTTTGGTATTAACCCCCCAAAAGGCTAAGATACTAATTCTGCCATCCCCACTCAGGTAGAGGAATGAATGATGCCACTGAAATCCGTGTGATGTACAGGAGGAGGTGAGGACGCTTGGCATTTTGTCACAGTGTTTGCAGGGGTCAGCTGGGCTGGTAGAGAGAGTCCATGGGGCTGGCACTGTTCTTTGCTCTCTCCTAAGAAAGCCACTTTCCCACGGGACGGCCTCCAGGGCTCAGAAAAATCCAGAACTGCAAATTCCTATCCAGCCCCTCCCCCAAAGGAATGAATTCCCAGGGCTGCTTCTCAAGCTGTTAAAAGCTTGTTTCTGGTTGAACCATCCATTGTGGAAAGGAGCCTACTTAAAGGGTGAGAAATCTTCCTGTATCCAGTATTGCTTTGCCTCTCCTGAGTCTCTAGCCCTTACAAGCAAGACAATCGGAAGGGGAAACCAAGCCAAGCAGCCCATGGAGTAAGTCAGGGAGGAGGGCGCACTGTGGCAGTTTCTAATGTGGATTGAAGCCACCAATGAGAAACAGGAGCTAAGAACCCTTGTGCCTTTCATCAGAGGTCTCTGAGCACTTTTCAAAGGTGGTGTTGTCTCACCCCCATTGTAGATATGGAGGAGCCAAGGCAATGGCAGAGCTGGGCAGGGACCAGGAGTTCTGGCTCTGAGTTCCACGTGCTGTGATCAATAGATGATGCTACCTCCCAAGTCACGTGGAAGTGAGGAAGCCGGCTGTCTTCTGGAGTCAGCTGGAGTGCAAGGTGGGTAGAATAAAAGTGTACAGGCAGAGCCATCCTGAGGAGGAGAGCACCTGCTTCCCCCAATAGAATTAATCAATCTCCAAGCCAATGGGGACACGCTCATCTGGTCTTTACTTAATCCATAACCCAAAAATCCTCGAATTATTGCATCTGTTCAATACAGATGAAATTAATTACCCTGGGAAATAGGCAACAAGTTGCCTTTCTAATGCCCCTTATCACATAATCAAATCTACAGAATGCTTTCGCAAGCAGCTACAGCAGCCGCCATGGGATTGTTCGTAGCAGTCGTTAAATAATGAGCTGCATCCCCCATCAGTCTGGCATGAGGCTGGCAGTTACGGGAAACCCATGGGCAGGCCAGGCAAGGGACTGCAGAGCGGGATGGGCTGTCAACCAGGAGCAGAAGAACTTCCACTGAACAGCCCGCAGAGCAGGGTGCCGCGAGCAGGGAGCACCTGTGGGTACGAGACGCGACTGGGACCAGGTG
Source organism: Eretmochelys imbricata (assembly GCF_965152235.1). Lineage (NCBI taxonomy): Eukaryota > Metazoa > Chordata > Testudines > Cheloniidae > Eretmochelys > Eretmochelys imbricata. Next base: position 1,842,616 of record NC_135585.1, on the reverse strand, counting down.
CAGTCCCCCCTTCTAATTCTGCAAACAGGCGTCTCTGAGGAAAGTTTCTGTCAAGCACGTGTGTGATGCACTGCCCACCACTCTCCCTCCTTCACCAGTCCCACTGTAAGAAAGGGAGAAGCACAACACCCCTGACCTTGTGCTGGAGGATGAAGCATAGCCAAGTTGGAGGGGTAGTGATCAACGCCCCCCCTTGCATTAGGGGTGACAGCTGCACACGAGCAACACTTCTTGGTCTCTCCATTCATGCAGCATACAAAGGAGAAGGACCTGGACTGGATTTTGGCATGGACTCTGGGCTCAGCCCCCTAGCAGCAGGAAAGTTATTATTCTGGGCAGCACCCTTTCCCAAGTTAACTTTCTATGGTCCGAGACCCTGTTGCACTTGACACGGTCTCCCTTGTCCACCGATCCCTGGGGCTGGTGTTAGACAAGAGCAGCTGGCAGCGTTTTCTCTGCTTCCCCACCTCCTGGCTATAGCTCTCTCCCTAGTGTAGACACAAGGCTCAGCCGTTGGCTTGTGAGAGCTGTACTCACTCCCATCAGACAGCACTGGAGCCTGGGAACCTTAAGCCTTGTCTACACAGGGAAATGTTAGTTACACCGATGTAACCCTGGTGTGGACTCTCTGATTCCAGTAGGAGTGGCTTTTTTCAGTTTAGCCTGAACCCCTTCCCAGTTGATATAAACTAAGCCAAACGAAGACCACTCTTATCCTGGAATCGGCACGTGACCCCGGGGGTTATACTGGTGTCACTAGATTGGTTTAAACTCACATGTTCGCTTGTACTGACCCCACCTAATGCGGCTTCATGTCGTACGTCATCCAGAAATGCTGTTGCAGAAGTTGGATGCTGTGCATTGGCACTGCGTTCCCATGGAGTCCACTCCCCTCTGCCACCCTGGGCCAGGCCCGGCCCTCCCACCAGCACACACGTGCTGAGACTGGCCTTTCCTTGCTTGGCTCCAACCGTCCCTTGCACTGTGGCTGAGGGACACACTCCTTCGCTCCTGGTAACGCGCAAGGAGTGACTTGGAGGGTACAGAAAAGGTCCTCATCAGACTGGTTTGGAACATGAGCTCTTACCTCTGGGAACAGGACAATAGGGATTTACTTCTTATTAAAGTAATCCTGGGGAGGGGGCAGAGATGGTGCGAGAGGGAAATGTGATTAAACTGGTTCCTCTGTGGAGCTGGAACAGAGGGGAAAGGCAAAGCAACAGACTTGCACCCTAGAGGTGCTGGGTGCTCAGGGGCATTGGCCAATACTGGGGGGAATCGAGCAGCCTTGGTTACATCATGTCAGCAGTAATTGCATAGCTCTGGCCCCAGTGGGCTGGACCCCACAGCCTCCGACTGGCCATGGAGGGGCAACTCATGAGGAACTGCATGAGGGCCTGGTTACCCCGTTGGATGGATCCTAGGCAAAGTGCTTGCGAGGCAGGGAGCTGCCTGGTACAGAAACGAACACTTGTGAGGGTGTATTAGAAAACCCTGAAGGAAGGGCTGTAGCTTGCAGTTGGTGCGTGTGTGTGTCGGTGTGTTGTGCTATGGAAAGTAGGGTGTGTGGGGAGGGTGCTGTGCAAGTTAGAGAGGTGTTGCCTGACAACAGCTGGTGGCATTGGGGAAGGAAGCTTTTGGATAAGGTCTCCAGATGACAAAAGAAATAAGCCAACATATCCCAGTGGAACAAGGAAGTTCCAAGTTTAAAAACCCACCACTCTTCTCTGGCTTGGCACCACCTCCCCTGCAGAGCTAACTGGAAGCCAAGGTGCTTGCTGAATATCTTCTGTCCTGAAAGCCACAAGGTTACCAAGCCCTCTGCTCACCCTGGGAGATCACTCATTGCAGGGCAGCTTCTCCTCTTCTGGCTGGGACGCAGCATAGGCAGGGTTACTCTGGAAGCTGGCTCCTGGGGAACCCGTGTGGCAGAGATGGCTGTCATACCCCTTGGTGTCTCAACACTCGGGGGCCTACTTCAGGGCAGGCTGCTCAATCACGAGGTAGTTAGCCCAGCAGTGACTTGAACTCCTTAGACACACCAGCTAACAGCATTGCTTATTAACTCCCTAGGGTTTTGCCAGCCTTAATGCAGAATTTAGAACAGTCCCTGGGAAACTCCAGTCCCCGTTGACACCAAGCGAGCGGACCCCTGTGATATTAGGCTCCTTTCACTGAAATGTCACAGAAAATCCAAGTCCCTCTGTTCCCAAAGGACCAGACACATACCACAGGTCCTCCTTAGATCTTCCCCTTTTACCCAGTGAGGAAGTATTCAGTCCAATCCTCTCGTAAATGTATTGAGGTTTTGGTAATTAAATGAAAATGAAGCAAGAGGTATTTGCACAATGATGGGAATACCAAAGACACAGACAGACAAAGCCAAACCGAGCTTATTATCTTACAAAACTTCTGTCCAAAGTCCCAAAGTCCGATGGGTTCAGCTTCAGAGGCTTATCCCTGCTGGCGCAGCTAGGGGCCCTTTACCTGACAATGTCTTTGCCTCTTAGGATCCGGCCTGGTAAAAATAACCTTATTTCCTTCCACTCGGCAGCTTTTATCAGAAAACCCTGTTCCGACTGCAGGGCTCACAGATGAAAAAGGTGCTGGGGGGGCAGGGGAGGGAGCTGTAAACTGGTTTCTACCTACTGTAGTGAGAATCGAGGTGTTTCCTCTGGACGTGTTGCTTTTTAATGGGTGTCAGTTGACCACCCTCACCCCCTGGGGTGTAGCCGTTTCTATGGGCAAAACTCAGAATGGTTAATGGGTCGTTACCCTGGGCTGTGCCCCAGCTGAGTGAGAGTGATGTAACACACATGTACAGAGATTACGCTTAACATGAGAAATACAGAGATTCGCACATGAGTATTGCAGTCCTCCCTTCACCAGCATTTAGGAAAGTCCCCACACTACATAATTTACTGTGATTTCAATAACTTATTTTCAATACTGTCCCCCTAGCGTTAAGCCTGGCAGATTCTCAGTTGATACATGGGCCTAGAGTTGGCCTAAGCCTCCAGCATCAGAAAGGCCGTGAGGTTTAGTGCCCAGAGGGCAACCCCCCCATGCTGGAGTTATTGCTCCAGGCTATGTCAGTCAGATGGGAGATACCAATTCTTGCTTTGTTACATGGTAACAAGGTTACCAAGGGAAGTTTCTAGGAAGAGGTGGATTAATAGTGTTCCTCATTAATGTCCAGCATCTTGGAGAACCTGTGTTTCACACTGCCTGTCCCGCATGAGCCTATGTATCCTCTTCACTCCCCCTCCTTCAGATCTTGTACCACTTCTCCCCCATCACTCTGCCTTGGCCCACAGCAAAGCTGCCTTCCTTTAGATTTCATAGAGGTGCCCCTGGAGCAGGCTGCTGTACCCAGAACTGGGTCCTGCTTGCTATTGCTATTCCTGCCCTTGATTCTAATCTCACGTGGTAACCATTCTTTTTTTTTTTTTTTATGGCCTGGCTGGAAAACCACAGAGAGATCATAAAGCACTCCGGCAAGCAGCGATAATCTTATTCTGTGTGCCTGCTACCCCTTTGCCTCCTGCACATCTGTGTGCATCGCAGTGTCGGGCACCAGCAGGGGAAATGGGCTAGTGCTGCTAACATCCTGATGGACAGCTCTGTCTGCCCTGTTCCAGCAAAGTCATTTGCTCTGCCCCCCAAAGCAAATCTCCCTCCCACACATACCTCCCCTCTACAAGAGTATGGCCTAGAAATGTATGGTTAATTACCATTCCATGCTTGTGCTACCTGCCCTGTGCTGGCTAGTCCCTCTTTGAAGTGTTCTGGAATTTCCTTGTTAGCCTTCAGCATGGTGACTCACAGTCACAGCTGTGTTGTTGACTAAGAAGGTACCAGACAAACAAAATATTTAATTTAACAAGGAATCTAGGCCACCTAAAGCCAGGACACCTGTGAAATCTTGCTGATGACTGGAGGGGAATCAAACAAACAGACAAAAAAAGTCCTACAGAGTGACATCTCATAAATAAAAGCATTCAAGCTCAGCACTTGGATTCTCTCTCCCCTGCACTTACGCTGTAGCAGATAGTGCCCTCCAGTCTATACAGATCTTGGAAACATGGAAGCACCGAAACAGAAAAAGAGGAGGACTGGGGCACACCAGCAACCATCCATGTTCCTCTTGCCCTGCTGGATAGTCCAAGTTTGTAAGTTTCACCTTTGTTCACATTAAAGTGGTTCAAGGGAAAAATTCCTTCCAAGATCCAGAGTAGTGAGCAGTTCGACCCTGTGCGTTTGAGTAGGAATTGCTTGCAAATCCCCCTGGAAATTCTTCCCTTCCATAGAGCTGGCCCAGGCCCTCTACTGGGATTGATGCTGCAACTTGTCACTTTCCCACAGTGCCCGCTGCACCCTGGCAGGCCCCGAAGTCCAGTTTTTTCTCTTAATTTCAAGCTAGTGACCACCTGAACAAGTCCCAGAAAACGCACTTCCTGCTTGTCTCTGGCAGGTTAATTGTGCCTCAAGTATCACACTGGCTGCTTTCCAGAAGAGCCAGTCATGCTGCTCCCCAAAGCAGTGGCAGGCAGGATGGCTCTTTGCGCCTGCCTATAACAGGTGCAAGCTCCTACCCGGCTGCCTGCAGCCATTTGGCTACAGATTTTTGCCCAGACTCACCTTTTTTGTGAGTAGGAACTTTAAACTAGGGGACCCTGAAAGTCCTGCTGAGAAACTAGGGCTGTCCCCTTTCTCAGCCAGACTGCCAGCCCTGGGGTCCTCTAGTTCTTACAAGGAAGAAGGAGCCCAGGGGCAAGGAAGGACAATACACTTTCTTCCATGCCTGAAGCCTCCTTTAATGGACTCATCACAGCAGGGATATTAGGGAAAGATCCAGGCTCTGGGGAGCTGGGAGTAATCATGCAAGAGAGGAATCTTCATGTGCATACAGTGCCTTCCCCACCCTGGCCACCAAAAGAAAAGAGAACTCCTGTCTTAGAGGATGCCAGCTGCCTAGCAGCCCAGATGGAGAAATGTGACCATTCCCAATAGCACAGCTGGGATGTCCTGGGCCACAGGAATCGAAAGGCACATCTAGGCACAAAGCAGGGTCTTCAGAGTCAGAGCCCCATATGTGGCAAAAAGAACCTCATTCACTCCCTGTGTCCACTGGACAGTTTCCCTCTTTAAATTTGGAGAGGTGGTGTTGCCTAGAGGTTAAAGCTTCATTAAAGTGAGTGAGTGATGGGGTATCTACCCCACACAGGACTGGAAGGGGTTAAAGTGGCCAGGTAGGCCTGTTAATGCCACAGGCTGCATCTGGAGGAAGACCCAGGAATTGATTGCAAGCAGGTTCAGCTGTGCAGTAAGAAGTGGGGTCTATAAAGCCAGGAAGCTGGCAACAGGGGCTGCCACTTCCTGGGAAGAGGGTTTGGTGCTGGTACTCCTGGAGAGAGGAGAATGAACCAGGTGTGGTGGGAAGGAGCAGTGAGGCCTGGGAGAGTAAAGCCCAGAACTGCTGGGTTGATGGTCTTTGGACTGGAAGCTGGAGTAGAGAGTGGGCCCGGTTCCCCTACCAGCCACTGAAGGAGTGGCCCCAGAGGCAGCGAACAGGAAGACTTTGATATACCCCAGAAGGGGGGAATGCTGAGTGACCTGGCTGGAGGGTTGAGTCCTGAAGAGGACACTGCACTTTCTGGATTGAGAAAGGTGCTGCAGATCAGAGAGAGACAGAACAACCTAATGAGCTAATCCCCAGAGCAGCCAGGAGGAGGTGCTAGACTAGCAGTGAGTGGACCCCATCACAGCGTGTGTTGGGGGCGGGAGGGAAATGGGACCCAGGACAGCTGGGTTCTAGTCCTGGCTCTGCCACGGGCTTTTCTGACCTTGAGCACATTGTTCCACCTATAAGTGTCTCCGTTGCCACCTGTGTAAGTGGAGGACAATAACACTCTCCCACTCCCTGCAGTAGGACAGTGAAAACTGACAGCTGAGGTATTGAGAAATCTGGGGATGAAAGTGGCAGGCAAGAGTCTGAGAAGATCCTGCCTTTGAAGGAGGAGTGAAATCAAGACAAAAATCCTGGACCAGTGAGATTTCCAGAGCAATAACCCTCAGGCCAGGGCGGTGCGAGACCCTGCGCACTCCATTGTACAGCACCTCCATTCCAAACCGGATAAACCGACCCTCTGCAGGAATGTCTCCCAGCTCAGATGCTGCAACCACAGGATCGTGAGGTGATGGGACAAGTTCTCCAGTAATCGTTCTTAGTGTTTCTCCCTCCCAAAGGGAAACTGCTCCTGTTTTCACTGGCATGTGTCTCTTCAGACCCATAAATCACAGCTCAAGCTGGACTGTGACATTTTTGAGAAAGACAATGCCCAAGAGCAAAAGCTGCAGAGCCCCAAAATGCCTCCCTCCCTAAAACAGGGTCCATTGCAAATCGCCATAAATCAACCAAACTTCCTAGCAGGTTTCAACTGTAAACAGCACAAATCCCCATCAGCACTTTTAATTGAAGCCCCTTACCCAGAAACAAGTTTTCTGCAGCACGACAAGGCAACTGCTCCAACAATGCTCAGGCAAGGAGGCCAAGGCCCCCCCTGGCTCTGCAGTACCCAACAAGCTCCCAGCTGCTGGGGATTGCAGGGTATCTGTCTGATGCTGGTTGAAGGCTGTAAAATAACTTTTTCTGGAATGGTTTGGGTGGGTTAGTTTTCTGTAGGGAAAGATTTCCTGTAAGTGGTTAAGGCACATACCCGTATATGCATAGCTAACAAATTAAGAGCTGTTGTAACATAAAATCTATACTAGCTGTTTGCTAAAATGGCAATAATGAATTGAAAGAATTGCAATCTGATAAAAACAGATATTTCAGGGGCACGTTAGGGCCTTTAACCCAGCCCTTTAGTAGGCCTGAGTGACCAGACAGGGCAAAATCTATGGAGAGAAGATAGAAATGTAATTTCTCTGTGCCCTATCAATTTAAATAAATTAACTATTAGATTAACTGTGCTTAAAACAAAACAAGAAATCAATCCCGCCAGCCTTGGCTGCTATTAAACTAGGTTTTGCACCACTAAACCTATAATTGCTGAAAGTCCCCACGAAAGAAGAGCCAGCTGGCTGTGAGGGGCTGTAATTGGATTCAGTTTGTGTTCCCTGAATGTCCTCGTAGTAGAGGGAGGTGGAGAGAGGATGCAGAGAGATCAGGGGGCATGGAGAAAGGGGACTTGGTTACTCCAAACCCTGCTCCCCTTCTCCCCCTACTCCCTCATTTGTTTGGTCTCCACTCTACCTTGGCTGTGCATGGGAGGGGAGAGGACTAGAGGGAGCTGGGAGATTCTCCTACAGTAAGCTCCCTCCAGCGCAGTGGTTCTCAGACTTTTGTACTGGTGACCCCTTTCACACAGCAAGCCTCTGAGTGCAACCCCCCCTTGTACATTAAAAACACTTTTTAAATCTGTATGAACACCATTAGAAATGCTGGAGGCAAAGCAGGGTTTAGGGTGGAGGCTGATCACTCGCAACGCCCCCCCCGGTAATAACCTCGGGACCCCCTGAGTGGTTCCAACCCCCAGTCTGAGAACCCCTAACGCTTTCATCATATGACAAAGTGACAGGGAAGTTTACAAGTTTGAGAGTGTCCAATGTACAGAGGGCGGGACAGATAATGGAGGGACAGGGGTTTGATGAAGGAGGGGGGCGGGTACAGAATAGAAGGATGTGCTCTGTAAACACAGCTGTCATTCCCGCAAGAAGCCCGCATGGCTGGGGGTGATGCTGATGGAGCTCCTTTAAAACTGGACCTTAGTGGAGTCTGCCTTTCGTCTGCTCCTCGTTAGTGGGAAGGGCTAATCTCCAGCAGAAGTGAGCTGTAGCTCACGAAAGCTCATGCTCAAATAAATTGGTTAGTCTCTAAGGTGCCACAAGTACTCCTTTTCTTTCTCCAGCAGAAGGTGTCACGCCCTTCCCAACAGGAAAGGTCCATCCATACTAGACAGACTATTGTAGGACATGGCAACTGGAATTTCCCTGTGTCCTTATCTCCAGCTGCTTAGCCTGGGTTAGCCCTAAAGGACAAATATAAAGCTTGCTTATTACAAAAGCTTATATTATGTTTTGGAATTAAGATTGTAACCCATCTGTGTGTCTGTTTGCTCGCTTTAACATCGTAAATAACTTTCTTGTTTCCTTTTCCTGTTTAAATCTGTATAGTGTGTATTCTAGGATTGGCTACAAGCTTGTCTTTGGTGTGTGATCTGAGGTGCAATTGACCTGGAGTAAGTGACTGCCCCTTTGGGAATGGGAGGAACCTGAATACTGCTGTGATCCTTGCTGTAAGCGACCATGAATCACACAGGTAGGCTCACGTGGGTGGTGAGGCAGACTGGAGCGCCCAGCGGGGCAGTCTGTGACTGCACGCTAAGGCTGTTATTATGCCTGAGGAGTTGGTAAAATCCAAGTCTAGAACTCACAGCCAATGTGGGGTTTGGGCCCCGGTTATTAACAGTTTGTCCTGAGGTTGGTCCTCCTGCTCTTGCATCACCCTTGGGAGCACCGCACCCTTACTGGAGGGAGGTGGATCTACCTGGTGCATGGACAGGACTGAATCTGCCTCCGTCTAAGTGCTGACCTTGTGCTGTAGCAGATGGGCATTTATGCCATGCCCAGGGCTGCATACCTTGCTTGGCACCTCCTGGCCTGGGGCATTCTCGTGACGTGGTAGAGCTGGCAGCCAGGAAGTGAATGCTTCCCCCAGAGCCTTTGTGCAGTTCTGGTCTGTTCCAGGGGCTTGCTGGGCAAAAACAGCCAGCAGGCCAGGCAGGGCCATACCCCGCTCTCCCCACCCCCGCCCCATGTGTCAGGAGGAGAGGGGCCGGCTGGCCATGACTGGGGCTCTGGCTGCGCTGCCCTGGCACAAGGAGCTGTGCTGGCAAGGAGAGCTGGTGCAGATGCGTTCAGGCTGAGCTGGCATCACAACACCTGTGGACGGCTGGCGGGCCTGGCTCCCCTCTCACACCAGCGTTACGCTGTGGTAATGCCATTGACTTCACTGGCGTCATTCTTGGCTCACACCAGTGGGAGTTAAAATTTGGCCCTGCTGACCATGACCCGAGGAGATTCCTCTGCAATAGCCCCAAAGGGGCGGTGCGGAGTTAGTGGTAGTGGGACGGGGGCAGGTGGAGAGGCTCCCTGCCGTCTAGCTCCAAACCCTGCCTTCCCCAAACCTCCCAGGCTAGGAGCCAATTCGTCCCTTTGCTGTCTGCCCCTCCCCCCCCATGTTTGCATTCTCCCATGCCAACCGTTTGGCCCTGCACCCTACCACTGTGATCCCGTTCGATGCCTGCCCCCAGCACCACCGGAGCAGGCTCAGTCGCTGATGCTCTCGGCTAGGCTGCAGTGACAGCATGGCAGTTCCCAACCCCCACCGCCTTTCGCAGCTGGGGGCTTGCTGCCCAGTTCCCAGGGCTCCCGGCACACCGGTCACTGGGCTGATGAAGAAAGCACGGCTCATCTTCTGTTCAAATCGAGTTCTTATGCTGCCTACAACTGTTGTGTCTGAGCACCTAGGAGCTCCCAGGGGCTAGTTATTTAGGGTGGAGATTCCTACAATCCTGGAGTCAGGTTTTTAAAATTCCTCTGCCTAGTCGTCTCTATCCTGCTGGATTTCTCCCCAGCTCATCCCCACCTCCCTGGCCACAGCCAGCTGAGCTCAACCCTGACTGGCTTGGGCAGAGCCCCACAGGTCTCCAGGTAGAGCCCTGGGGGCTGAGAGGCACGCAGCCTGGCCGGCTGCCTTGTGGGCTGCACTGACTCCCTGCTCCACACAATGGGACACGAGCTGGTGGCTCTGTGCCTGGAGAAGGACAGTCCCAGGGAAAGAGGGAGAGTTTCAGCCAGTGCTGCTCCTTTTTCTCTGACTAAAGCTGCTGTAAACCTTCCCCAGCTCCTCAAATAAATGAGCATCCAGGGGAGCTTGCTCACCGCATTTTGTGCGACTGCTCAAGGGGGAGGAACGCAGCAGTTCCAGCAGCAGATTGCTTTGTAGGAGAGCTTGGAACAGTGACAGACAGAGCTCCTGTCTTTGCCTGCTGCTCACAAATCTCACTCGGTTCAGCTGGATAATGGGCCTTTCTGGGGGAGGTGTTGAGTCTCTGCCACGTCTGGGAACATCTCTTGGGGGGCGGGTGTGTGGGTTTGGTGAGCGCATGTGCAACTGTGACTAAGAGACCAGTGTGCGTTTGTGGGCAGTCAGGGCAGAGCTGCTCCCCACTCCCTGGCGTCGCTGATCTGCGGCTCCCGGGGATTTTCAATTGGCAGAAATGCTTGGAGACATTAGAAAGCGAATAGCTGGGGATGACGCGGCCCAGCTGTGACCTGCACCCCAGAAGGAGGTGGTGCCACTTCTTGGAGGTGTTAAATCTCCGCTCACGGCTGATAGTTTGTGCGTGGCTCTTTCCTGCTGAAAGATGAAGAATCCCGAGGGGTCTCTTCTCAAAGGGGGAGGTCTGCTGCTTTATCTTTGCCATGCAAACCAGGCTCTGTGTGTGTGTGTGGGGGGGGTGCACGTGGGGGCTTGGGGGGATTGCCGAGGCTTTGCAATAGATCCCATTCCCAGACAGAGAAGGTGGATAGCACACGCTCAGTTGCTGACCTAACCCCATTGATTTGTAGGATCCGAGTCTGAGATGTGTAAAACAATCAATATACCTGCAGTTCTGCAAGTGAATGTGGGTAGGAGGAGGCTGATGGCTGGAGATACAGTATTAACCCTTCGTGCTCCTCTACTTATGTCCCAAGCTATCTTAAGGAATGCAAGGGTTATTCTCCTCCTGCGTTTTATTTAGGTTCCATTGATCTGGCTGCGCCTTGTGCCTGGGAGACGTGTCTAGCCTGATAGTGGATGGACAGGTGGTGAGTTGTGGCCGCTGCTATTGACCGCTTCAGAATTGCGCATGTCGTAGTATGTTTGTTCCCTCTCCTGTCCTGCCCTATCCCATCCCACTTGGGTGCCCTGTCACAGACCCACAGGTTCGGTGCTACGCCTACAGTCACCAACAGTCCCTCATTTCTTCACCTCTGAACGACACGGTCGGGAGCTGCTGAGTGCTGCAGGAGATATGGCTGGTGGATGGAGGGGGGTGCTGCTTCGTACTAACGATATCGGGAGGAGGGGTGCTAAGAAAACGGTCCCTTGAACTACAGTGGTGGCAACCCTCGCTATGCTCCAGCTTCTAGACGGTCTCTTGGAGGTGCCCTGTCAGTGAGCCAGACCCCAGAGGGGTTCCACACCCCTCCGCACCTCGGAGGTTGAGCCTCTGGGCTCCAGCACTCCTGTTTCTCCCCTGAATTCTGCTCCGTGAGGCCAGCGGAGCTAGACTCCTGGGAGGAGACTTTTTACCCCCCTCAGAAATTGGTGCATCTTACCAAGAATTGGCAGTGGCCCCAGGCAGCCTTTTCCAAACAGAGTGGGGTTTATCAGTCAGCTAGCACAGAGCATTGGGAAGTCCTTAGGTTAGCCCAGAGAAGCAAAGGTTAAGACATGATCCATGCTGGCCATGCCAGGAATCCTGTGATTCGTGCTGCTGTGGGAACCATCCTGGTTTTCTTCTCTCTGTCCCTTTTTCTCAGTCCCATAAGACTCTGCATCTCTGTGCGTCCCACTTTCCCCATCACCACCTGTCACTTCTGCCTATTGTCCTCCTGCTGCAGAACGCTGCTGAGTTCACAGTGCTCCATCCAGCCAACCTGGGAGCCTACTGTTGACAGGTACCAAGTGTCCAGTCCTTTGGGTTCCTGTTTCTGTTTCCATTGATATGGGCTGGTCCCAGTCAGCCCTTAGCTGTCTGGGGCAATATGAATGGGTGGTTATGTGACAAAACATCTCACATTTCCTGGTCTCTACAATCAGTGCATAGCAGTACAAAGTACAGAGGGAAACTGAGGCATGCACTGGCATCACTAAAATATGAAAATTCCCAGATTCATCACAACTCCATCTACCAGCTACATCTGGTCTTTCAGATGGTAAGAGTTGGGGGACTGTTTGTTTTTCCCCCATTTTGACCCAACCAGCTAGCCAAAAATTCAGTGTCTAGTAGCTTGCTCCAGTTAGGAGGAGAAACTGATGATGGAGTCAGGTATTTCTTTGATGCAATGTTCTTTGTTTATGAAGACTGGACAAAGTCCTGTTTCCCTGAACACAAGAGGAACCAGACAGGAGGCAGTGAACTTGTTCACAGTTCCAAGCCTCTTGTTGCTGGCACCCCGCCAAAGCCTTTCTCGAGGTTTCTTCCAAGGCCACACACCGTTCCAGGCTGCACCTGCAGCTTCTCCATTCCTGCCTGCTTGGCTTCCTGGCCTCTTCTGGTTTTCTGTCTCGCACACCCCTAGCCAGGGAGACACAACCAGTCCCACCAATCTAGGCTCTAGCCCTTGCATTTGAAAGCCCTTGGCCCACATGCTTCAGCATCCACTCAAGCTTTTTCTTGTGTCTGGGCTGGAGGCTGCTGATGTTGTTTCAATCATTTATGTACTTTTCTCCGGAATGCAGGCCAGCCACTGCACCCAACCCCTAACGCCGAGGCTCTGCCCTCCCCGCAGCACTGTTTGTACAGCACCCAGCACAATGGGCCTGGCCCATCTGAGCGCGTTCGGCAGAGCTGCAATTTCAGAGCTAAGTACTGCTGCTAGCAAGGTTCTGTGTGCCGTGAAGTCAGGCTCCGAGAGAAGGGGCAGCAGGCTCCTGGCCAGCTACAGGCTTTGTTCAGGTTTGTATACACACCACACTGGGAATTATAGAGCGGCCACCCACCTTTCATAGTGAAACTTGCAGCCCCATTCTGGTTATCGGCCTTATTCCTGACCCCCTCCAAAGCCTGCCCCTAAAAGGGGGTGGGGGAGAAAGACCATTAACAAGAACAGAAGGTGTCGGTGGAGCCGCTGCCAGGGCCTGCCTGAGAGGGTGACCAAGAAACAGCAGCAGATGGCGGGCAGGGAATGCCCATGAGGATTTCACTCACTGCCTGGCACACACTAGGGGAATGTGTCAGCAGCAGCCCACGGCACCCATACCTCCCTCACAAGGGAAATGACATAAGACCAGCCCTATAGTTTTCTGGGGACCTGAGCCCCTTTGCTCTACCACCCCCCATTGGGCATGGCAGCAGCGTTGCAGGAGGGGTTCCCAGCGGGCAGATGCGAGTGAGCGCACCAGGCTGCGGCTGCTATGGAGGAGTGTTCTGCCATAAGCACTTTAATAACCTTCACTTCCAGCTTTCCTGAGGCATAAGTAACACAGGTAAATAGGATTAGTGCACAAAAGGGAACGACAGGATAATAAACGTCCCCGTAATGGTGATGCCCTACTAAATGACACGAACTAGGGACAGTCAGCCTCCCGGCTTTTGCAGAGTCAGCAGAGAGGTTAGATACTCACCCAGTAACCACCCTAGGAAGGCATCGTTCATACAGCCTGCCCAGGGTGAGCTAGGCTTGGAATCCAGCATGTAGGAAAGCTACTTCTGCCCTTTAGCATATGGGGGATCATTCCAGGCCCCTGAGCTTGCATTTCTTGTCAATACAAAGGCAAGGGGAGACTTGGACTAGGGTTCTGCCTGGTGGTAGAAAAGGTGACAAGTAGGTGAATTAGTTTTAACGAGCCCTACAGTAACACACCAGAGTGTTTGGCTCAGCTCTCGTGACCAGCCCTAGGTTCATGCACCAGGGCATGAGCTTGTGTTGGCAGAAAACCTAAGGAAGCAGGTTTCCATTCAAAGTTCCCAAAGTGATGTTACTCGCTAGAACGGAGGGAGAAGGGTGTGCAGCAGCCGAGCAGTGTCTGGTTACCTTCAGTGAGTGTCTGCCAGCTTTACCTGCCATCCCGGAGGGAGAAATCCACACAAGCTTGGCTCAGGTGATTTTCTTTCTGAAGAGCAGTGTGTCTGCCCAAGAGTTGCCGGACCCATGCCACTGTATCCCCAACAGCACGCTCAGTCTTCGCAGCATTTGGGGCCCTGGAACAGCGCATGTGTCTCCAGCCCCCGGGTCAGACCCACGGTCTCCCAGCTCCAGCACTGAGGCAGAGCACTCTGGGAGCAGTAGGGAACAGGGGTGGCAGAACTGCAGGGATGGGGGGCTAGGGCCCCCACAATTGACATATTGGATGGCACTGGGGGGGGATGTGTGTTTCCACACACCCCCCCAATACCTGGGGGAGGTAAAAGAGGGACCTGACTATGTTTCTACCACCCCCGCACATGCCAGGAGAGGGCAGAGGTGGGAGCAGGGGCTGGAGCGGCTGCTACATCACAAAGATCAGGCCAAGGGGTGGGGAGCAGGCCAGAGGAGCTCTCCTTTTCCCACCTCCTTTCACTCAGCCGGCTTGAGTGGCCACCCAAAGTGGGGCTAGCATGCAGGGGCTGCACAGGGGTGTCTCAGTGTATGCCCCCAGCAGGCTGGGGGAGGGGGCCACTCATGTGATTCCCCAGCCCCACCCAGTCCTGCCCTCCAGCCACGGCAGGGCTGGTCAAAAGCACCAGGTCCAGGGAAGTGGCAGGAGCTTGTGTGCCAGCTTCTGGGATAGGGCACCACCATCTGGGCAGGGCACCAGCTGCCAGGGGTGTGGAGCATGGGGCACTGGGCACCAGCCACTGAGAAACTGCCAGCAAAACAGCAATTGGAACTGTTGGGGTGCCCCTCCCCAGCCGGCAGCTAGTCACAGGAGCTCCCCCGCCTCTCTCCCCACCTCACCATTCATATTGGGCTCCCCCCAGCGGGATGATTTGCCCATGGTGTGGGACAGCAGCCAGAGCCCTATGGGAGTGAAGCCAACGGTAAAGTCTGTGTCCCCCTGCTGGGGAGGTTCAGGCTGCAGGAACCCTCTCCTCCCAGGCAGTCAAATATTGCCTCCCGTCTGTGCACTCCGAGATATTCCCATTGTATTTGATGTGTGTGTGCACACTAAACTCCCCCCAGATGACTTCATTATGGAGGCAGAGACTAATTCTTCTGCAAGTATAGAAAGGTTCTTTAGTTGAATTAACAAGGTGAAATCTGATGGAACAGTGAATAAACTCATCTTCCCTGCATCACTCACCTGAGACTCCATCAGACTCACCATGATTAGAAAAACTCACATTGAGGGCATCATTTATAATGGATCAAAATAATCAGAACCGTTTGGCCCAGAGGGAGGTGGAAATGGAATTTAGATCTGCCTCTAATCTTTCATTATTTGCCTTCACCCTCCCCTAACTTGGCAGCCCCAGTATTTTGCTTTGCCTCCTCCAGGTGACTAATCGTTAGACTAATTAGTGGCTAATCAATGTTTAATTAAAACGTTGCTGTTAATTACAGGAAGTGCTACTGTAATTTGGATATAAAATATTATTTAAGTGCATGTTTAAAGGACAGTTTCTATCTTGGAGATAAAGGAGTTTTAGCTGAATATGTTCCTTGCCTTGGGCCTGAGGGGAGGGGCATTAATTGGTCAGTGTCCTTTCACTAGTGAGAGTGGCCCTATTAGGTGAGAAACTGGGACCTTTTCCTTCATTCTGACAGTGAGGTCTGTCTCGTCTCCTCAGTCTGTTTTCTGCAAGAGAGTGATTGCGTTTCATTCTTGCCCTCTCGCACCTCCAGCTCGTGCAATCCCAGGGTCTCCAGCCATGGCTCAACCAACGCGTCTCAGGCCTGAGCTGCAGCACACCTGTCATTCAGACTTGGGCGGTCAAGTCACTTCATCCCAATTTGGGGTACCCCCAGTATTCCCCCAATGTTATTGTTTGGTGCCTGCTCTTCAGTCTGGGATTGTATCTCAGGAAGGAGAGGGGTGTGGTGGGATGGTCGCTTTCACAAAGGACCCTGGCAGTTGGGATTAGAAAGGGAAAATTAGGAAGAAAGTGTCTAGGTAACTTGGGCAGTCAGCAGTGTAAGATGCTGGGAAGGTCCCTCCAGATTCTGACCCAAGACGTGGAACAACCGAAGCAGGAAATCTCCTCTACCCAGTGATCCCAGCCCAGAGCCTGCAGGGACAGGGCTTTGGGAGCACCCTGCCTGAAAGGATGTGCTCAGTACGACTGTTCATTCTTTCTCTTCACATGGAGTTTTAGTCAGGTCATGGGAGGTTCTCTGAAATCTGAGGCCAGCAAGTCGGGCTTTCCTCCAGAGCGTGAGGGTCGCTCTGCACCGTCCATTCTGCATGAAAGCCAAGAGGGTTTCAGTATATAACCTATAGTAACACAATTGTTAACTATCCCATCAATGGTGGATTTGTAGGTCACGCAGCTGTGCAGCTCCCTCCAGGTATCTGCTCATTCTGACCATTGCTGGGGTCCTGCTTTCACTCTGCTTAATTCTGTGGCTGCTTCACACCCTACCCCGCTCCCATCCTAGTGTTATTTTGAGTTCAGGGTAAGTGGGCAGGGGCGTGATCGCTTTGCTCCCTTTGGGGCTCCAGAAGACAGGGCTGGGACACGTCAGTATCAGACGTTCTGATGTGATGGTGATGGGCGTGAGTGCAGAACCCTCCAAGAAAGAGAAAATACCCAATCGGTGCACTAACAATTCACTAAAACCTGCTAAGCGAGTCCCTCCCCCTGACCTTTCACCCGCTTCCTTCTCTCTCATGTTTGTGAACGTTAAGGGGTTGCCATTTTTGGCAACACCTGACTCCTCTAGCCCTGGGGCAGTAGAGTTTGGGGGGGTTCCCCTAGTACTATTTGCCCCAGTTCCCTAGACGTTTCCTTGTTCACCGAAAAAGCCAAGTCTCTCGGCTCTGTCCTGGGAATGACACCTGAGGGTGAGCCTCTTTCCCAAAACACAGGGTTCATGTGACTTTGCCTTTCATGTCCCAGAGCTGGTGGGAGGCGTGTGATGCTCATGGCTGCGAGAAATGGGCTGCTGGAAGTTTGACAGGAGTCTGCACGGTGACTGGGGGGGGAAAGAATCTCACCATGGGAGTAGTTCGTCGGGAGGGAGTAGAAATCACAGGGCATGCTAATGACTAAGGGGATTAAGGATTCAATTGTGCAAGGTGCTGAGCACTTGCTGTCTCACATGCTTAGAATGAAGCACATTCGTAAGTGCTACTGGACTGGAGCCAGCATGCTCCACAACTTGCGGGATCAGGCCCTAAGATGTTACTCACCTTAACCCCTGGAGGCCTAGAGGTTACACTGCAAACGGATCAGATTTGACCTGTAACTGACTTTGCAGTGGACATTTACCGGCACCACAAAGCTGTTACAATTAGCCTTGGGCAAACCCAGAACCCAAGGCAGGATCAAGGTATACCTGATCAGCTGTGTGCAGAGAGCCCAGCACTGGAATAATAGCAGGAGCTGCAGGGCAAAATCGAGGTGTATGTGAAGATGTATGTGTGCAGTGGCCAGGACTGGTGAATTGGAGAAACTGTGGTGGAGAGACCAGGCATGGAACAGGTCAGGACTGAGGTACCCTAGCAGAGAGGGGTGTCCGGGGGAAGCTAGGAAAGCCCTTGCCCACACTACGTCTGGCTTCAGGCAGTGCTCATTCTCTTTGTTTTATGAACACTCAAGTCTCCGTTTGTTTACAAACCCAGCAGAATGTAGCCCACATTGCCGTCAGCACAAGGTTTCATCTGTCACTTTCCTAAGAGCACGAAGTGTTTTCAACCCCTCTGCTCCTCCATAAAGTGGGCACAAACTGGTAGCTTGGAAAGCGGGGTGACACCACACCCAGGGGGGATTTGCATAGCAGAGCATGCTTCTGCTGCCAGAAGAGCCCCTTTGCCCTAGGGACTGTGTTGCTGAGAAAGTGGTGATCAGCCACTTTGCAAGTACATGGGAGTCACAGTTTGCTAATTACTTGATTTACATTCTTTCTGCTCTTTATGTTCCATATTCCATTTTCCTTGCCATTTTATTGCTATTTTAGTTCCTTTAAAGTGCACCACAGTATAATAATGTCTAGTGCTCTAGAGACTGCACAGGACACCCTGTGTATCCACTTGGGAATGAACGTACAATGTTTGTGGATGAAATGGTAAGAAAGTGCCATGTTATAATCATCTGGATAGAGTGCTAGAGCATTTTTTTGCTGAAGCAGATGAGCCCAGAAATTAAAGAGCAGCTGACACATTGTGGCCAGCTCTGAAAGTGCGCGGTTTAGGGAGAGCTCAGATTCCTGCCTATATTTTCTGTATTTCTCTTGCCTCTGCCTTCGTTCAGGTTTTGTGAATGCAGGATCTTTTGTTTTTTACAAGCTCACCAGCAGCTGCTGATTTCCTATCTAAGCCCCTCATCCTTTGTTTTGTGACATCACACTTGGTTGTTGTTGAGTTTGTTGTTGGGATGTCACAAGCGATGAAGGGAGAGTTATGAAGACCTTTGGATGGAAGTGCTGCAGAGGCCCATCTCTCCCTTCAGTGTTCACTGACGCTGTGCTTGTCTCTCTGATATTACAGTAAACATGAACCAGATGGGTCGTGCAATAATTGGACCCAACCATCCTCTCTCTCCTGGTCACATGGCTAAGAGCCCACAGAATTCTCATCCTGCTGCTGACCAAGTTCATTATTCACCTGAAGCAGGAATCATTTATGCATAAAGCAAGAGGCTGAAAATGGCTCCAAGCAGCACATGGTACAAATGTGGGTTCCATTAAGCCATTGCCAGGTGTACAACATCCTCCTCAGCCCAGATCTCACACTGACAGGGACTTTGTCTTCCACCCCACCCTCCGCGTCCTTCTGGAGAAATATGGAAAAGATCAGGAACCTTGTCTGGTTGTTCCCATGAAGTCTGAAACATGTGCCCCCCACCGCCACTCTGTCTAGCCCCTGCATCCATTCAGGCTGCTGCCAACCCAGTATAGCCACCCCTTGTCTCTAGTGGAGCTGCCCTTTCCATCTGGCTTAGACATTACTCTTTGGCCATTATCTTCACCTTCAGCAGGCCTATTGTAAGTGGGTGGCCTGCCCCTTTAAGAGCCAGAGGCCTGGGACCAGCCAGCCCTGGACAATTATCAGACCCAGCTAGGAAGGGAGTAAGCAATTATTAAAGCCAGCAAGTGACCCTGGTGAAGGGAACTGCAGGGAGAAGCTCCAGAAAGGGACAGGTCCTGCAGTGGTCCCAGCAGGAGGGAGACTCCAGGTTGTGAACCATGGCTGCTGTGACGGGGTAGAAAGCCCCAGATACAAGGTTTGCTTTACTTTTGTGAGTTTGTCACTTGGACAACAAATGGAGCCCAGAACGAAGGGCTAAAGCTTAATTTGGTGCAGCTGATCATTCCCCAGGCTCATGAGGAAGCCAGCATTTGGTACTGTCCTGATCACACCAAGCAATGCAGTGCCCTGTTCAGCCTTTGGAGCACTCTTCCTTTCCTACATGCATGCGGAGAAGGTGCTCTCTTTAAGATGTCTTTCTGTTGCATAACAGGAATGTATCCTGCTGGTCACAAAGGAATGGCTCTTCCTAGGCAGAGGAGATGGTAACATGCTAGAGGACAAAAAGAAAAGGAGTACTTATCCCAAATGGCCCTCACCTGCTGTCTGTATTTGAAAACAAACTCCAAAGCCCAAGGATTTCTTCCCACTGTGCTACTGTGTGGAACCTGCTTAAAGAAGGCCTGTTTCAGGAATGGACTAACCGAAGCATAGGACCCATGTGACTTGGACTTTCTCTTGCTACTGCTTAGCTTCCATGTCAAGTCTATCCAGAGAGTGGGAAGGGAGGTCTCGGCTTTCTTCTTCTCTTTCTCTTTTATCCCTTGCTAACAGGCAGCTGCTAATCTAAGTCCTTCTCTCCAGGCCATAGGTTTGCCCCCATTACCTGTAAGTGAAACACTACTTGGTCTGCATCCCCACTGAGCAGTTTTGTGATGTATTCAAACTCCAGAAGCCTGGCGAACAGGGCTCTAGAGTTGCCTCTGAAATTGGGCTTCTGATAAGACTGGGGTATCTTTTTTTTTTTTTGTTTGCTTGATGCCATCAAATTAGTTTTCAGCAGTTCTTGCTCTCCTTCCCTGCTAGTTAGAGAGGGACCTTGACAATAGACCAGGGTTTCACCACATTAGACAGTGACAGGGTGGGGAACAGGAACTATGTTTAGAAATAATTACTTTGTCTTTTGCAGAGGTATTACTGCTTCCTCGCTGGCAGCTACAGGAATTAGCTGAAGGTATTGGTGACATAAGTAGCAGTAATTTTGCTTCTGTATTCATCATTGTCCTCATGTAGGAGAGACAAAGAGACAGTATCAGGGCAAAAGGGGGAGAGAGAAGCAGGTAGCCATAAAGGCAAAAAGCCCAAGATCACCATTGTAAGATCTGTGCTTTTTGCAGGTTTTCTCTTGGGGTAGTTTGCAGCTCCTGAGGCTATGGGAGCGTTCCCAGATATGCAGTATACTGCGTATGCTTCTGTTCTGTGCATGGTCAGTGCACATGCCTGCAGTGTTATAGGGTGGACGCTCTATGCCGGGGGTTCTCAAACTGGGGGTCGTGACCCCTCGGGGGGTCATGAGCTGTCAGCCTCCACCCCAAACCCCACTTTGCCTCCAGCATTCCTAATAGCGCTAAATGTAAAAAAGTGTTTTTAATGTATGGGGGGGTTGTACTCAGAGGCTAACTGTGTGAAAGGGGTCAGCAGTACAAAAGTTTGAGACCATGGCTCCATGCGCATGTAATATTGTGCTGGGCTCAAGGGACTTGGAGTCAGGGAATGTGGGTTCTGTCCCTAGCTTTCCCACAGACGGTGCGATCTGGGCAAGTCACTCCACTGTGTCATGCTTCAGTTTTCCCACCTATAAAATGGGGATGATAATATGTCTTGTCTCCTAGGGGAGACTGTGAGGCAAAGCACCTGGAGGCCCCCAGATGAAATGTGCTGTCCGTGCAAGGTGGCATAGATTCATAAGGCCAGAAGCGTAACACAGGCCATTGGGTTCCGCGCAGTAATTCATGTATCATTAGACTAGTTCAGGGGTGGGCAAACTGCGGGCCGGATCCGGCCCCTCAGGGCTTTGAATCCAGGCCGTGGGATTGCCACCCCCGTGGCACTGCGGGCCCCGTGCCACTCCCAGAAGTGGCCGACACCACGTCCCTGCAGCCTCTGGCAGGGGAGCAGAGGGCTCCGTGCGTGGCCCTTGCCTGTGGGTACCTCCCCCAAAGCTCCGTTGGGCTAGCGTGTATCTTTCAGAAAGTTCGCTACGTTATCGCGGATCGGCTCTATAGTCGGGGTGGAAGTTCTCCTGGTCAGCATCCGGGTGGGCAGGAGAGTGACTTTGTTTTTAACAGCACAAGCGAAGAACCAGAAAAAAACCCCATCTTGTCGCCTTCCCAGTCCTGCAGACTCCAAATGCAGCCTGAACCTGCAGCTGGGGGTTTTCTGCCACTAACGCCCTCACCAGTAATACAGGCCCTGTACGGACCAGTCAGCTGATGGTTCTGCCAACGGTGCACGAAGCAGGAGAGAATCCACCTGGCTGTGTCAGGGCTGCAAAGAGAGTTAACCCACCTGGGAGGCCCCCAGGGAGCATGGAATAATGACTTTTTCTATAGTAAATGTTATCACCTTACTGCACTTCTGAGAGAGGCTGCAAGACAGGTCACGGCAGATGCCTTATAGCACCAGAAACTGCTCTGTGTTTCTGCAGAGAGGAGCTGAAGTGGGTATTTTGCGCTAAAATGGTGAACAGTAAATTGCTCCTGCAAGTCAGTGGCAGCGTGAGGAGCTCAGAGCATTCCAGGTGGTCTCTGGGGGCGTAGGTGTGCTGTTCAGTGCTTTCAGCCCACGCAGCTCCTAGTGACTGGCAGTGGAAGCAGCTCTTGGCCTTGGGAGAAGGTGGCAAGAAATGCAAGTAACTCGTGGGTGGGGGTAGGGAGGCAAGGTGACTGAACTCAGGGTGAAGAGGTAAAAGCTGAGGATCCCCATCTAGGCTGCCTCATAAAACCCATTAGTTACTGAGGCAGAAGTGCCCTGAAGTTTGTCCTTGTGGCGTGTAGGTTCAAGCTGGGAGGTGCCGCCTGGCAGAGCATGGTGGTATTTTGGCTGTACTGTCGAGGTTGGGGAATAACCAATATTTAGGGGAGCAATCTAGGAAATCGCTAAAATTCAACAGCAAATATCAAGTGATACAAAGGCTGCCGAATGATGTTGAGAAGCACAATCTGTCCTGTGCACAGAATTGGAACGTGCTGCTAATGAAAGGCGCACAAGGATTCAAATGAACGATGACATCGGGATGGGGATATATTGTTCAGCTGTATCAAAAGGATTATTATAAATGAGATGAGAGGTGACAACCTCATTGCACAGGCCATGAGGCTGGCCCCAGTTCTGGACACCTTAGCCCCGTGAGGCTGCTGGAGAAGATCCAGAGAAGAGCGACAAAATCAGTCCCAGGGATAGGGTAGAGGGTCTCTGCTAGGATGACTAAGTGAAGACCTGAAATCCTATGGCATTTGGAGAAGAGGTGGCTGTGGGACATCTAATTGTTGTGCAAATGGTACCTAGATCTGGGTAACTAGCAGCAACAGGGACACTCCTGGAAATTCAGTACCCAATGAGCAGACTAAATGTATGTAAGGGCTTTTGTTGTCTGAGGTTTGGTATTCTTTAATCCCAGAATCCACTTCTGATTCAATGCAAAAAAAGTGGACAATTGAACTGAACATCACCTGTATCTAGGGTCAGATGCTTTAATTATATAAGGCCAGATTGGGAACCTCTTAGCTGCACTGGTGAGTATTTACTCTTCTGAGTAATCCCATTGACCATAATGATTATACTAATGTGAATAGGTGCTCTCCAATGGGAGTAAGGGGGTCACAATCTGGTTCACAGTGATTCTCGAGCAATGCTCAGTGTGAAAGTAGTGATCTGAATTAGGACTGGGAAGGAATTTTTCCCTAGGAGAATTGGCAGAGACCATAAGAACTGCTCCCCTTCTAGATCATTAAGCTGGGATGATCCATTAGGAGTAGCTGGGGCATCCCACACAGTCAATCCCAGGTGCTTGCAAGAAGCTTGGTGGCATTGGAGCTCTGCCTTTCCCTGTTCTCCTCTGTATCTTTCTGTGATTCTGACAGCACTGGTCCTTTCAGACAGCAACCCTGCTTCCTGGCCCTCAGCAAGAGGTCTAGATATGAAATGTAAATCCAGCTGTTAGGAAGGAACAGATCTGTGATGAAACAAGGCCATTCATGCTTTCAGATATTAAATTCCATACAGAATATTAAATAATTTCCTCTTCAGTGATCCCAGTAAATTTAATTAGCTCTTGTTCCCCCAATAGAGTTGTCTCTCCATTCCTGAAAGACTGCATTCAGAATGAAGGGGCCCTCAGCTCATCAGCTAAGTGCAGTCTTCCTGCAATGTGTACAGAGGGATTGCCACCTTCACTGCTCATCTCCATCCCACCACCATCTCCAGCCCAGGCCATTAGCTGCTGGGAATCACCGGATTCTGAAACAGGAGAGATTTATGCTTCCAAACTCTTGTTTTTTGGAGGTGACAGTTTATACCACGCCCACTGCCTACTAGGAAACTCTCCCAGAACAGGCAGCGGATTCTGCATGGAGGCCACAGGACAGTACCAGCCAGAGACCAAACCCAAGATGAGGGAGGAGTTTGCTTTCTGTGTTTGAGAGCAACGACTTGAGGAATCCAGGGCATGCTGGGGGTGGGAGGGGCTGTGTGGATGTTGGACTCATTTATTCCAGGCTGGGGACGGTGGCTAACTTTCTGAATCCAGGACCACTGGGGAATTGCAATGAGGATGGAGAGGCCCCTGGTCTCTGAGGCTGGAGTGAATAGGAATCTTGGGTAGGATATTTGGCCCTCTGGAGTACAGGACTGCTAGAGGTGCTGCTGGTGGACTTGACAAGTCCAGTGATTTGCGGAGCCTGAAGAATCCTGAAGCAGCCATGTGGATCCCCTTAACAAAGTGCTTCATATTTGTTACACACACAAATAAATTCCAGAGAGGAGCACAACTGTGGAACTGCTGTCAAAGTGGCATGCTGTTCCCAGCCCCACGCTTAAATTAGTTAATTAAACAGAGATGGAAATTAGAACTGTATGTGCTACAATGTAACCTCTCTTGTCTGTTCCCAGCCCCTTCTAGTCAATAGGAATACAGCAGACACCTGGTCCTCCAGTTTGCCCAGGTTGTGTGCAATAGTTTGACACATGTAGCCCTTTTGCTGCTGGATTATGCTTTATGCAAAGTGCACACCGAATAGGCAGGGCCCTCCTAAATTCACAGCCCATTTGGGTAAAAATCATGGTCATAGAATTTTTAAAATGGTAAATGTCCTGATTTCAGCTATTGGAACCTGAAATGTCAGGATGTCGTAATTGTCGGGGTCCTGACCCAGGAAGGAGTTGTGGGGGGTTCGCAAGGTTATTGTAGGGGGGTTGCGGTACGGCCACCCTCACTTCTGCGCTGCTGCTGGGGGCGGCGTTGCCTCAGAGCTGGGCAGGTGGAGCGCAGCAGCTGCTGGCCGGGAGCCCAGCTCTGACGGCAGAGCCCCCGCCAGCAGCAGCAGCACTGCAGAAGTAAGGGTGGCCTGGTCTGGTGCTGTCTGCAGAGCTGGGCCCTCAGGCGGCAGCCGCCACGCTCCGTCCGCCCCGCTCTGAAGGCTGCAGCGCAGAAGTAAGGGTGGCAATACCATGACCCTCCTAAAATAATCTTGTGACCCCCCCCCGCCAACTCCCTTTTGGGTCAGGACCCCCAATTGCAGAAATGCTGGTTGCCCCATGAAGTCTGTGTAGTGTAGGCTTAAAGCACACAAGAGACCAGATTTCAGGGCCCATGATGCGTTTTTCATGGCCATGAATTTGGTAGGGCCCTGCTAATGTGACACATGGAAGAGGTGGTGATGAAGGCTTTCAAAACCAGAGTCCCTGAAGGGTGGGGATAACAGCTGGGCTTCCAACAATAGAAGATGTGCTCACCAGCAGTGGTTCCCGCTGCATGCCCTCCTAGCTGGCCAATAGTACCCCCAGCCCAACCAAACAGTGGCTATGTCTACCTGCTTGCCCCTGTCATCTGAAACAAACTCCTGCGGAGTAATGGTCTCTGCATCCTAGACTGTGTCTGGTAGCTGCCTTGAGCCCACTTTGAGCATCCCTGCCACGTTGGAATCCTGCACTCGTTGCAGAGGGAGCAACAGAACACTGGTGGTGTGAAACTGGGTAAAAGACCTCTCCCTATGTTGGCTTTGCAGCAGTCTTTAGACACAGTTCCCTACAGGGTTTGGCTGGCAAACCCCATTAAAGGCATGTTTTATAACGGGTGTTGGGTAGGAGCTTAGCTCAAGCCACGGCTTGGTTCCATCCACCTGAGTCAGCCCAGAGTGTGTTGGAAGCCAGGTTAGCTGAAGCCCTGCTGTGAGGACAGTGTCAGTGAGGCCAAAGAAACCACTCAGACTCAGGGAAAGCATACAGGGCGTGCGCACGCTCTCTCTCTCTCTCTCCCCCCTGCCACCTCTACCCTAGCCCATCCCCATGGTAGGGATTAAACCACAGCTTTCAGTAGATAGAACTGCTTGCTCACGCTCTCTCTCTTTAAGTTTTAGAACTTCAATGCAAAGGAGAAAAAAATTCCTTTCCTGATGGAAAAGGCGAATAGAGGGTTATAAATGTGTCGCTGGCATGGTTCATTAGCTGCAATGACACACTGAGAGCTATGAACGGTATGATACCAGCAAATCAATTTAAAATTTAATCTGAAAGAGAATGAGGGGAGGTTGGATCATGCAACGTGTTACTAAACATTTCTTATCAGAATAAATAGAGCAAATTCACAGCTTTCCTTACACAACACGTATTCTGCTGGGTTGCTGTGCAAAACAAAAAATTAAATAAATAAAAAGCTACCTGATTTACCAATGATTAATTTGCATAATTAGTCCTGTGTTGAACACACTTTGCTTTGAATGTTTGTGTGGTTGTGTTTGCAGGATCTCTGGAATTCTCACCCTCCTTGTTTACTGGTTTTTAATAATTCTGCAAGAATGTCGCATTAATGGTGCCTGCATTCAGCTGTGTCCGAATGGGAGATTTGAAGGGACTTTGTCAAGGTTGAGAGGTTTAGAGTCTGATAGCAGTAAAATCCATGTTGTTCTGTAGATGGGTGCAGTTTTGTTATCAAAACAAATACTTTTTTCACTTAAAGTCAGTGCCAGTCATTCAGTATTCATGAGCAACCATACAATAACAAAAAGCACACTAAGGCTTGGGCTTCAAATCTAGGTCTCCTGCAAGGCAGTGGAGAGCACTGATTTCTGGGCCCTTAGACCACCCTTCAGACTCTTCCCAGTGTGAAAACATCAAATCAGGGTCCCCTGCATGGTAAATCTGGATGTCTCCTTGCCCACACTTTAGGACTTGTTTGGGAAAGTTCATGAGTAGTGGACAATCAAGGGTAAATCTTTTGCCTTTAACATGCTCTCAGAGGGCTTCATCTGAGAACATTGCTGATGGTGATGTCTATAGTTAAGGATGACTAACACTTTCTATTATAAGACCCTGTTTTCAGTTGCTTAAAACTTTGGTAAACTTTGGTTAATTATTCAGACTGAAATTTTCCATGCTGGGTGTCTGCCTCAGGCTGGCTATTTTTGGAAAGTTGCAACTAAAATGGTTCTGCCATTTCCAAGAACAAGGCTAATGAAAAATGTATTTTTTTTTCTTAGAACTGTTTCCTTGAGAAGCTTTCGTGTCTCCTTGTTTTGGGACAGGTACCTGAAATTTGGCAGGTTTCAGAGTAGCAGCCGTGTTAGTCTGTATCTGCAGAAAGAAAAGGAGGACTTGTGGCACCTTAGAGACTAACAAATTTATTTGAGCATAAGGTTTCGTGAGCTACAGCTCACTTCATCGGATGCATGCAGTGGAAAATACAGTGGGGAGATACAGGAGGGAGATTTTTTTTATACACAGAGAACATGAAACAACGGGTGTTACTGTACACACTGTAAGGAGAGTGATCAGGTAAGGTGAGCTATTACCAGCAGGAGAGAGAGAGAGGGGGAAAAAAACAAAAAACACCTTTTGTAGTGATAATCAAGATGGCTATTTCCAGCAGTTGACAAGAACGTGTGAGGAACAGTGGGGGGGGAGGGGGAGGGGATAAACATGGGGAAATAGTTTTACTTTGTGTAATGACCCATCAACTCCCAGTCTCTATTCAAGCCTAATTTAATGGCGTCCAGTTTGCAAATTAATTCCAATTCAGCAGTCTCTCTTTGGAGTCTGTTTTTTGAAGTGTGTGGGTTTTTTTTTTTGTGTGAAGAATTGCGACTTTTAGGTCTGTAATCAAGTGACCAGAGAGATTGAAGTGTTCTCCAACTGGTTTTTGAATGTTATAATTCTTGGCGTCTGATTTGTGTTCCCATGTTTATTCCCCCCTCCCACACTGTTCCTCACACGTTCTTGTCAACTGCTGGAAATAGCCCACCTTGATTATCACTACAAAAGGTTGTTCCTCCTTGGGGGCACCAGGCATCTGAGATGAGAGCAGGCACCAGGCAGTGTGGAGAAAGGAGAAACAGTCCGAGTTGAGGGCTGTGGCAGGTGAAAGGAGGCAAGAGGCAGACAGGAACCTGGATTTGGAGGGATGGGACTGGGGGGACAATGAATGTACACCATAAGTACATGATGGGGGGACTCTATCTTGGGAAGTGTAACTGAAAAAATGTGGGGGTCCTGATGGATAATCAGCTAAACATGAGCCCTCCATGTGACACTGTGGCCAAAAGAGCTAATGCAGCAGAATCTCGAGTAGGAGTAGAGAAGACACTTTACCTCTGTATTGGGCACTGGTGTGACTGCTGCTGATACTGTGTCCAGTTCTGGTGCCCACAATTCAAGAAGGATGTGGCTAAATTGCAGGGAGTTCAGAGAAGAACCACGAGAATGATGAAAGGATTAGAAAACATGCCTTATACCAGTGGTTCTCAACCCGCATCCCATGGGCTGCTTGCGGCCCAATCAGCACAAGGCTGCGGTTCATGTGGCATCCTCAGGGCCATACAGGTGGTACGTATATAGGGTGGATATGGCCCACATAACACAGAGAGAGCTGAAAATACAGCCCACAATCAGTGGTGCAAGTGGAATTCATTTTTTACTGGTACGGCGGGGCACGTGACCTCCTCATGTACCCCTCCACGTGACTCCTCCCCGACTTGCCCCCAGCCCCCACA
Organism: Eretmochelys imbricata; assembly: GCF_965152235.1. Taxonomy (NCBI): domain Eukaryota; kingdom Metazoa; phylum Chordata; order Testudines; family Cheloniidae; genus Eretmochelys; species Eretmochelys imbricata. The sequence continues at coordinate 1,814,467 of NC_135585.1, read as the reverse complement.
CTCTCCCTGTCCCCTCCCCATGATTCACCCCCCTTACCTGGGGAGGAGAGGGCTCTGTCCTCCTCCTGCTGCACCGGAGACTTCAGAACTGGAGCGGCGAAAGGAGCAGAACGTGGGTCCGCTGGGTGGCCCTACGCCCACAGCTCCTCCAGCACGGCTGTACCATGGCAGCTGGTTAGGGTGGATTCTCCATCGACAATTTTTAAATCAAGATTGTATGTTTCCTAAAAGGTCTTTTCTAGGGATTATTCTGGGGAAGTTCTAGGGCCTGTGCTAGACAGGAGGTCAGACTAGATGAGCCCAATGGTCCCTTCTAGCCCTTAAAATGTATGAATCTATGAGACGGGATGTGGGGGACAGAGGCAGAAAGGTTTATAACCACTTGAGCACGTGTCTCTGGAATCTGCAATTGAACTCAGGATTCTTCAGACACAACGTTCCTTTGCTGTCAGCAAAAAGCTATTAAACCCACTGGCAAAGTGTCTGTCTCTTCCCCTCCAGTGGCTGGTCCACATACAGCTATCAGTTACTCCATTAGTTAGAGTGCTAGAGGTCTGTGGTGTGGACCTAAAGGTCCCAACCCTGCTGGTGACCTATGTAGCAGATCAATATGGTTCCATGTGATGGAATTTTTTTTTCCATTTTCTTTTTTTAAAAAAATAGTATTTTTAATATAATTTTCTATATTAAAAGAATGTTTTCCTAACGTTTGAGTGCATTTAATACAGAAATGCCAGAATTAAGGTTGCCCATGCCCATATGTGATTATTTTGCCCCCTCCATCCCAGAAGTTTTGAGAACACACACTTTGTGCACTTGACGTTCCTTCACTTGGACTGAAGCATGCTGAACAGCAGCAAAATATCCACCAAATTTTGCATTGTATCAAAAATGCAAATGCATTTAATGTTTTAATACGTGTAGCAGCCATTGTGGGCAGCTCTGGTAGCTTGGTCTCTCTCTCTTTCCCTCTAATGGGTATCAGATTGTGCTAGTGATCTTGGCATTGTTTTAGTAATTGACTGATGCAATGCAGTGTTCACTGATTTAATAAGTTTGTTAGTATAATAGAGGTTCAGGATTTTGTTGTTAATGTGCAGCGACAATTACATTTTAGATTTGCTCATTATGTTGCATAACTTAACGACATAATCCATCATAAATTATACTTTAAAAAGCATTATTTCAAAGCACATTAGTATGACTCTGCTTTTGCCTCTCCAGTGCTTTGCAGGCTGGACTTACTCAAGACAAGGGATGGCTTGTTTGATGGTGTTCCTACAAACCCAAAGCTGAATGTGTCTAGGACCTCTCCCACCCCGTCCAAGGATCCTTGCCCCTGACACATCATGCCACGTTGTCCATGTTGGCAGAGGACTCTGAGGGCACAGGGAGTGTTCCTTTGGATATTATTATGGTGAGATGCTTCTAGTGCTGGTACAGAGAAGAGGCCCCGCACTGTCTGAAACACTTATGAAATGGACCGGACTAACATCTAGTGCAGATATGACTGGGTGCAGCTCTTGTTGAAGTCAAAGGGAAGTTGCATCAACTTATGTCAGAGCTAAATTTGGCTTCTAATGTTGGTATACATTCACTTTTCAGCCAAAAGGACCCTTTCTTTGCATATCATTTGGCACGCTACCTCCTGACATAGGAAACTTTCTCTGTCTGAAAGATCGGGCTAAGACAGGGAGAGGGGTGAGTTGGTCCCTGAATGTAGAACTATAAGCCCCAGGAACTTCGGAGGTCTAGTCCAACTGTGGACACTTTTGCTTTTGGCAGGTCACTTCACCTCTCTGTGCCTTGGTTTTCCCATCTGTACACTGTGGATAGTTACCTCCCACGGTAAAGATTCAGGACTGGACTGTGTTGTAAGGCACTGTCCTGTGTTGCGTACAATGCATATCTGGCTGCCATGCCCCAGCAGGAACTCCAGGAGGAAACATCTCTATGATGATTATTCATTTATATTCCAGTAGTTCCCACAATGTGCAAGGTGCTTTCCAAGTACAGTTCACAGTCCTAAATCAGGTTTCAGAGTAACAGCCGTGTTAGTCTGTATTCGCAAAAAGAAAAGGAGGACTTGTGGCACCTTAGAGACTAACAAATTTATTTGAGCATAAGCTTTCGTGAGCTACAGCTCACTTCATTGGATGCAACTAAATCAACAAGCAGCATATGATGGATGAATTAATTTAAAAATAGGAACAAATAGTCCCAGAAACTGTATCCTGCAGCTCTGTTCACAGGGGTCTAGATGAGGATAAATCTAATGCACAAACTTGGGTCCTGATTCTGCATGAGCTCTGAAGGTGCAGGGGTCTGCCTGTGCAGAGCACCTTGCTCAATGGGGGAGTTAGTCTTCCCTGTATGTGCAGTGCTCCCACTCACAGTAGCTAAATGGGTGAACACATGCACAGCTAGGGAAGATGAGGCAATTTACTACAGCATCTGCACAGGGGGAAGAGCCCTTGATGGATTTTGGAGCCATGGTTGTTTATTACCCTTTGATTTCTGCACCCCCCACTTGCTAAGAGGAATTCCTTTCCAAAGTAAGCATATCACTCTTTTATGTTTGTTTTAAATAATGTAAAACCTATAAAAACCCCTCCTGGGATTGGAGGGGGGACCCTCTAAAGTGACAGACAGGCTGTGACACAAACTAAGAAAAACAAATGTTTTTCCAGATGCTGGTCTGTATCACAATTTTAATGTTGCATAAAGCATGTTTTAGTTAGTTCATGTTTTTCTAGCTGCTTCCCCTTATCCAGCTGTCTCGCTCTCTGCTAATCTCTTCCTCTCTTTTCTCTCCCACTTCTAGTTCCCCTGGCTTGTGCTCCTTGAAATCCACAGATATTTTTAAAAATTTCCTCTGCATCTGTAATTCTCCTTCTCTGAAGCCCAGATGTGCATGTCCTGCAGGACACAAGCCCCGGTTCCATGGCACCAGCTCAGCACAGGCCTCTTTCCCACATTTAAGCAGGGGTTGCCTAGCAATCCCACACCATATCGCTGCAGCAGCTGCTAGCTTCTTCAGCTCCTGCACATGCACCGTCTGATTGGTAAGGTTTCTTCTGCGGGGTGGATATTATTTTGCAATCACATGCATAGATTTCAGTGGGGACCCACCCCGCAGGCTACTACAAGCTGAGCCATTTTCAGACCCTTCCCCAGGCTCCCAGCTTTCTCAGTTCTCCACGCCTGCTGCCTAAAGCAGCTTCAGTCCGAGGGAGCAGAGGGAGAACAAGCCATGTGGGACAGACCAAGAATTCATGTTGGCTGAGCTCTTCCATCATTTAGCTGCATTTGTGAGAAGTGTCATAAGAATGAACAAATCTTCTGCTTCCTTTCTTCACTCAGGAGGGAAATGTTGCTATCACCCAGCACTGACTCCAGGATGTACATTAAATATACATGTTGCTTGTGTAAAATGTGCATTGGGGAGGTGTAAGGTGTGTATTATAGTCCACAGGAGTGTGTTTAGTAGCACTGTGTGTTAGATGTAACCCCATCACCTTCAATGAAGAAACACGAGGAACAAATCTGGCTCTCAATTAAAAATCAGTGCTGGGATTGTGTGTTTGTGCCTAGAATCTTCTTCTCAAGAAAACTGAGGTACTGTGTCCCCTCTCTTGTTGTATGGTCTTTGGGCTCAAGCTGGTTATTGTGGTCTGGTGTCCTATAGCTTAGGGACATCCAGTTGAGAACACCTTAGCCTCTAGTTCCTATACCTGGAGCTTGATGAGCATAGCACAGCATGGCATCTCTGACAAGCATAACTCTCCCCCTGGGTTATGGATGGGATCTCTGAGGAAATCAGTCCACGAAGAGCAACAGCAAGATCTCAGATTGGAGCAGTGTGAGGAATGAAATGGGATAGGCGGAGAAGGCAGAGACTGCTGTCCTGTCTGTCAGAAACATTCAAATCATTGCCTTGGTTCTGGGAAAGTCCTTTTCTTACTATTCTTGTAGTGCCAGAGTGCCTAGGAGCCCTTGGCATGGGCAGGGACCCATTATACCAGGTGCTGCAGAGCACAGCCAGTCCCTGCCCCACACAGGTTACAATCGGAGCAGAAGACAAGAGACAGATGGTGACAGGCGGGACTACAAGGAGTACATCTTAGTCAGCACGATAGGAAATGGTCTTTTCCTGCTTCCTTCTTCGGGGGGGGGGATGGCCCACACGTGCAGCCACAGGCCAGGGCGACCCCTGCCCAGGAGAAAGGAGGCCCAAGGCTCTGGGCTGCAAGCGCCCGCGCTCCCCGGCCGGCTGCCCGCGGCTGGGGCGCTGGGGGGAGGAAGCCCCCGGCAGCCCCGAAGTTCAGGGCGTGTCAGAGCCCGAGCCGCCTGCCCCCCAGCTCAGCCCGGAGCCCTGCCGGGAAGGAGCCCGTGGGCGGGGAGCGGGGCCGGCGGGGTGCGCGGTAAGCGGGGGACCGGGGAAAGAGGGGTGCGCGGTAAGCGGGGAGCGGCGCCGCGGGGGGGGCCCGGGGCAGGGGGGCGCGGCGCGGCGCCGGGGGGGGGGCCCGGGGCAGGGGGGCGCGGCGAGGCGCCGGGGGGGGGCCCGGGGCAGGGGGGGCGCGGCGAGGCGCCGGGGGGGTCTCTCTCTCTCCCCCCCTCCCCCGGCCCAGGCGGGGTCCGAGGCTCCGGGCGCCGCCGGCTCCGCTCCCTGCCCGCGCCGGGGCCGGGGGCGGGAGCAGGTGCCGCGGCACGTGTGGCCTGCGCCGCCCCCTGCGCTGCGCTGCGCTCCCCTCCCCGGCGGCCGGGGGCGGGCGGCTCGGGCGCAGCCGCGTGCGCCGGGACCCAGCGCAGCCGGGTGGGCGCAGAGCAGCGCGGAGCCGCCGCCGCCTCCCTCGCCAGGCACCGACCCGCCGCCGCCGCCCGGTGCTGCCCGGGAGATGCCGCTCGGCACCCGGGGCTCGGCTGCGCTCCGGCCCCCGCCGCAGGGACCCGTGAGCAGGTGAGTGACCCGGGCCGGGGGCTCTTGGGGCGCCGCCGCCGCCGCGCTCGGGGCAGGGAGCAGCGGGGCCTGGGGGGCAGGGCGTGGGGAGGGGGTGCCGGGATGGGGATAGGGCATTGGGGGGCCTGGGAGCCGGGCATAGGGATAGGAGGGGGTGCCGGGATGGGGGCAGGGTATGGGGGTGCCGGACGTGGGGGTGAGAGGGAGTGGTGGGTGGGGGACAGGGTATGGGAGCAGGAGGGGGTGCCGGGATGGGGGCAGGGTGTGGGGGTGAGAGGGAGTGGTGGGTGGGGGACAGGGTATGGGAGCAGGAGGGGGTGCCGGGATGGGGGCAGGGTGTGGGGGTGAGAGGGAGTGGCGGGTGGGGGACAGGGTATGGGAGCAGGAGGGGGTGCCGGGATGGGGGTGCCAGACATGGGGGTGAGAGGGGGTGGCGGGTGGGGGACAGGGTATGGGAGTAGGAGGGGGTGCCGGGATGGGGGCAGGGTATGGGGGTGCCGGACGTGGGGGTGAGAGGGGGTGGCGGGTGGGGGACAGGGTATGGGAGTAGGAGGGGGTGCCCGGATGGGGCAGGGTATGGGGGTGCCGGACGTGGGGGTGAGAGGGGATGCTGGGTGGGGGACAGGGTATGGGAGTAGGAGGGGGTGCCCGGATGGGGGCAGGGTATGAGGGTGCTGGACATGGGGGTGAGAGGGGGTGGTGGGTGGGGGACAGGGTATGGGAGCAGGAGGGGATGCCGGGATGGTGCTAGACAGGGTGGGAGGGAGTGGCAGCGGGGGTCATTGGAGGGGATGCTGGGCAGGGCATGGGGATGGGGGGGATGCCAGTCACCCTCAGATGAGTGGGAGCAGACTGTGAAGACAGGCGCTGGAAATGGTTCACTGGAGACACTGCGGGGGGAGGCACAGAGATACTCAGGCTCTCCCCCCACTCTGCTGTGCCCCCTAATAATAGTGTACATAGGTGGGTGGTGACCGGGATGCTGAGGTGGGATATAGGGTGCAAGTTTTGCTTCCTCTGCCTTGTTACTGTACCTCTGTTTGCGTCTGGGTACCCTGCCTGCTTGTTAGCTAGGGGGCAGGAGAAGAAGGGTCAGCCTGTCCAGCTCCAGAGGTGAATGATGGATGCCTTGGGCAAGTGGAGAGCATGAAGTCTCTTCCCAGGGGTGATGCCTGGCATGCAGTTGTAAATCACAGGGGTGGGGAGAGAGGTGCCAGGTGTGAATTGCTCTGAAAGTGCTGGGGATGCATGTGGAGTTAAGGTACCAGTGGTGTCCTGTCCACGAGTTTCTGAAATGTGTTCAGGTGAAATACCTGTTAAAAATCCTGCTCCAGGAAACTGTCAGGCCTACCCTGGGCAGTGGAGTTCAGGTGGGACTGGGTCAGAGTAGCTGCAGTGGGGCATAGGGGATTCTGCTTCCTAAGCTGATGAGTGGCTGAACTTTCTGTTCCTAAAGGCTCACTAAGGAAGCTTTTTGTAGGATGGAAGTTACTGTGTTCAATGGATCCCCTCCTCCCTTCCCCTCTTTTTTCGTTGACATTGGGAGGTTACAGGCTGTAATAGGGGAGTGCAGTGCAAAGCCCTTTTTATTGTTTCTTCTGCAGCCTTCACAGAGAAGTTGGGTTGCTGTGCAGAATAACAATAGAGAGCAACGCTCCCGCGGTGGCCCTGAAATACTATCCCAGGGTGTACTGCTTCGGAGCCGGGTTGTGCCTCTAGCACCAGACCCCCACGGTTATCACACACTTTATTGCACCTCTGCAGGAAGCACACAATGAGTGTTTCCCTTGGAAATCATCCTAAAGGCAGTCTGGAGCAAAGTAGCTTCAGGGGAAATAGGTGATAACTTTAGCAAGCCCAGCTGCAGAGCCAAAGACTAGCTGTGGTGGAAGATTACTGTACTGTGTGAATTTGTATCTTGTCTTTTTCTTTCTTTCTTTCCTTCCCAGATTTGATATGTAGTGTTTGCTGTCTTCCTGGTTTGTAAGATGTAATATCTCTGCATGGGTGGGATGGAGGAGAACGGGTTGAAGAAGATGGTTTAAAAATCTCCTAGTTGGAGAAGCCCTGGGTAGCTGAACCAGAAGAGTGCGTGCTAGTTAAACCTACCATGAACTGTAGTCTAGCAGCTCATGAGAGAGGAGCTTTGGGTTGGCGCCAGAAGTAGACGATGTCACAAATAAATCTCATAAAAATCTATAGCACTCTTGAGGATAATTCCCAATTATTTCTTCAAGCAGTGGAGTTGCTGTTGAGAAGTTCTACCAGGGGCAGGGAGTGATGATACTAGGTGGGCTTTTTCCTAAGTCCCTGTCAATTAATTCATTTAATATACCTATTAATAATTGTTTTTTAAAGTTCAAAGATGCAGCATTTTATTTGTTCACAAAAAAATCCCAGAAGAACTCCTCATTAAGTTTACATTATGGATTCTTAATGGATGTCTTAATTAGGCACTGTTGTTAACAGGAATATTACATTAATTAAAATCAGACCCTCCAGGTCAATGTAAATTATAAAGAAAAAGTTGCATGAAGTGCAGACTGATTAAAGAGGAGGGAAAAGTGGGTGGGGAGGGTACCTGAGAACCCCGACCCCCTTCTGACCTGCGTACCTCTGATAACTGGGTGAAGCGGGTAAGGCAGAATACTACGGTTTGGAATAGAAATGTACAGTTTCTACAGTTTGCATGGGGGTGCAAATAAATCCAAGCTTGTGCAGCTTCCTTGGTTTTTCTTTTTTGCTGGAAGCATGCTCCTGTCTGTCGGAATTTCGTTCTAAGCAAGGCTTGGCATGCTGCAGCGTTAATCTGAAACATTGCTTTTGGGAAAAAGAGAGTGCCTTTTTATTCACCTGCTTGATATATGCTGCAGATGTAAAAATATGGTGCACGTATTTAACCGCTTGTATGACTGTGGGTCGATATTTACAGTACCAAAATAGAGAATGTTTCATCCAAAGCTTTTAATGTAGGCATTTGATGTGAAGAAATGTGCTTTAAGTGGTGAAGTGCATTAGAAAGAAGAGAACCCCTCCTGTTCCCTGTGGTGCTCTGTGCTGATGATGGAAGATGCTTGCCAAACCATGAGGCAGCTGGGAGCTGAGGGTGCGTAAAATAATGCAGCTGTTCCAGTGGAAGGGAAAGGGGTGAAGTGCCCCTCACTCCAGCCCCTACCATGTTGGGGCACCCAGGGTTTGCTAGCGTAGCACAACTCCTGCCTTGGGAAGAGCAGAAGAGACTTCATTAGTGTGTGTGGGGTGGGGGCAGGGATTTCTCTGCTTCTCGCTCCAGTAAGCATGACATTACTGACATTGACTGTTTTGAGTTGCTTTTGATAAAGGTTTGGAACGCACTTACTGCCTCTGTGAAAACCTGGCCTTGGGCAGGAGTGATTTCCTGCTGCTTCGTTTTGTCTCCCCCTCATTGATATGGTTGTGGTCTCTGGCTGGGGAATGCGGGATAAAAGGCTCTCGGGGTGGGGGTCAGAAGAGCCAGCGAGTACTTGTAGGTGGCTACATATTTTGGGAAGCTCCTAACACTTAAGGAATGTCCTGTTCTTTCTCTTTGCGCTCTGTATATTCGGGATGGCATTTCCTCAGATGCCCCGGGGCTTGCGATTTATTTTACATCACATTGAAGGTGTATTATCATTTGTATTACAATTGTTCCCAGAGGTCCCAGTCAGTCCTGAGGTCTCAGGAGGCCTGCTGTTCAAACACCGATTAAGACAGTCCCTTCCCCAAAGAGCTTCCTGGTTTTCGGATGAAATGGTTGAGACATGATTAAACCACACAAAGCAAAAAATGGAGGCTATTGTTGTGTAGAATAGAAATACAGATAATGCCTGAGGTTCATGATTTTTGTAGGGTTAGGAGTTGTTTGCAAAGCATGTGGGGCTGGCTGGCAGGCCTGAAGGTTCTGCTGATTGCTGGGAGCCCATTCCCAGGAGCATGGGGCATCAGAGGGGCTTTGTTTTTATACGATTCAGAGAAAATACAGAGCTGATTTTTCCCCTGCATAAAATGATTCATAGTTTGTTTAAAATAAACTCTCCTCTCTGAGAAGTAGAAGCAGAAAACCTTGGTAGAAAAAGGCACAGGAAGACTTGGCTGCAGGGTTCCAGCAGGTCCTTGCAGGGCGAGGGATAGATGGTTGCAGGGGTTTGCTGTGGGATGGGGTCACAGTGGGCCAACAGCAGTGCCATTAATCTCAAAGCATCAGAAATAGGTTTCATGAGTCTGCAGGTGGGTAAAGTCTGATAGTAACTCATTCAGAAGTTGGCTGATAGTGGCAGGACAGCCTTCCATGACCCTGGGCTGGGGGGGGGGCTCAGAGCTGCAGCTTGTATGTATTAATTTAAGGATCCGCAGGATAGGGAACAAAAACTTCCCTTCTAAAATGTTGGGATTTGAGGAGATAATAGGCGCATGCTGGAGGTGAAAATCCCCCCCTCCCCCGTTAGACTGGAGCAAAGCAATTGTAGCTGAAACAAAAGGTCTCCTGTCCCTTCATGGGGACTACCTTTCCTGGGGGTCTGCTGCAAGGCTGTGTTCCCCCCCCACCGTAAAGACAAGAAGGAAACTGACAGAGTCCTGGATTTGGCAAGTGAGTTCTAGAAATAGGGCTGGTGGGCAGGGGAAAGCGTTTTCCATGAAGTCCCCACTCTTGGAAACCCAGTTTCCTTCGATCTCTCTTTGACCTATTCCTTCACAAGGAGCTTGGCTCTGTAAACATGCTGCCTGTCTGCATCTTAGCTCTTCGACTAGGCACAGTTCTCCACTCCCCCCCCCCCCCCTTTTTCCTTTTAAAAAACTCACTCTCTTTTGCATGTACTTCACAGGGCTTGTCAGCACTTAAAAGGCTGCAGTGAAGATGCTGCCTACACCGATGGGAGGGCTTCTCCCTTCAGCGTACGTACTCCACTTTCCTGAGAGGCAATAGCTGTGTTGATGGGAGAAGTCATCTCGCTGACGTACCGCTATTTATACCAATGGTTAGATCGGTATAATGGCATCGCTCAGGAGTGTGGATTGTCCATGCCTCTGAGCAACGTAATTGCACCGACATAAGTTTCTAGTGTAGATCAAGCCTCACCATGATACCTGAGCCCCAAGTATCACATTTATATCACAGGCTCTTAGGATATTCAGGCAGAACAAACACAGCGTTGGCTCCTTCTCTGAAACATCCTCTCTAGGCTGCCATCATGACCACCTCTTTTATTTATGCTTTCTCCCTCCAATATGTCTCGTAATAGCTTTTCTTCCGCATCCTGTCGATTAGGTCTCTTGTCTTCCTCGTTAGATGAAGTTTCTGGATGGAGCAGTTTAATGTGTTTGCCATTGTGTGCTAGGTGTGGGTGCCCAGGGTGTTTGCTAGCTTAGTGGTTGCATGGGCGCATGAGAACTAAACCCCTGATTGGATTTGCACAGACACACCACCCATGGGACTCCGTTTGGGTGTCAGGGTCCTCCTGCACAGAGAGGATTTTGGGGTCAGGGCTGGATTGCTGCATCTGGCAGCATACGGATAAGTGTCCTCATTGAAGACGTTTACCATGATGTACCTCATTCAGTATGGGGTATATTCACTCATTCATTTACTTGCTTGCATTTACTAAATTAGTTTGTCATCACAGTTTCTCAGATGCGTCAGCTGATGGCAGATAAATGCCTTTGAAGGTTATTTGAGATAATACAAAACATGAAGGAAGTTCTTTAGTTTTGTTTTTTTATTTAGCATGTCATGAGGTGAGTTTACAGCAAATAATTTCTCTTTAGATAACCATGGAAAGCAAGTAAGAAAATGATGGACAAGGTCTGAAGTTGTCACACAAAGGGAGATGCCCACCTATTGTCTAAAGTGGTGGTGCGGTGAGACATACGCACAGTGTAGGCGAAAGGAGCTTGGGGCTGTAGAGATTCGAGGGCCCATGAGTATCCTAGTGTAATGTTAGGTGTTTGGGAGATGACTATGTTGATGATACTTTGTACTGTGCACCTTTCATCTGAGTATCACAAAGCACCATACAAAGGTGGGGTGTGTGTGAAGAACAATAGAGGTCAACTCTCCCCGTAGCTTGTAGCTGGAGGAACTCCAGCCAAGGCCTCGTTGTCCTTCCTGCTAACGTTTCTGGAGATGGCTGTGGTCTGTGTCCTTGCCTCCACCCCTTCTGACCCACAGAAAACTCCAGGATGTGGAGAGGAGACAGGCTGGTGAAAAGGCACAAATAAGTCCATTCACCTTCAGGAAGAGCCTGGTTTTTCCACTAGTTCAGGGAAGAACATATGGTTATGAACCAGAAACAGAACATTTTGCAAGAATCTCTACTTGGCTACAATTCCCAACTCTTTTCAATGTACTCAAGGGGTATAGCTGCTGTTGGGAAGCCTGTCTCGTAAAAGTACACACTGCATGCCTCTCCGTATGCTTTAATTTTCCCAGATACTAGCATAGGCCCCACTCCGATGTCTTGTCCATGTCTCAGTGAGGTCTTGTGGGGTTGGATTTGTTGGTACCCCTTTTTTCAGCTGGGGTAACTAAGTATTAGCAACTTAGGGACTTCCCTAAGGTTTCAGGGTGAGACAGTGTCTCAGCTAAAGGTGACCTGCAGGGGATTTTTTTTAAAATGGCATGAGCTTCTTTGAGATGGATAAAAGAGAACATGAAGGGTGTGTGGGTGTTTTGTTTCTTTTAAGAGAGTCTGAGCTGTTATGCCCTCCCACACTCATTCACAGTCCACAGTGACCCAGCTCATCCCCTTCCTGGAGTTTTGGGAATATTAATCGGCTCCGACCTCCTTTTGTGGCTTGGCTGGCTCTGGATTCTTCACCCTGGGGACTGCTCAGCCCACACTCTAGTTCCTTGCTTCTCCAGGGAATGCCTCTCTCCCTTATCTCTGGGTGGGGTAATGAGCCATCTGCCTCAGTGAGTCAGCAGAGCCTTTTCCCACTGGATCTCCACATGCTAGTACGGTGTAATGTGGCAGGCCAGTGCTACCAGCCTTTACACTTCCCTCTTCCCCTTGTTTCGTACCTTTGAAATAGCAGGCGTATCATAAGTGGTGTCCATTGGCTTTGCAGGATGATTTTTGTGTGTGTGGGGGGGGTGTATTCTTGGCACTTGCACTCTAGTTGAAGGGGCTGAGGTTGAATCTGTAACAAAGATTTTCCTTCTCTGAGACGTTTATTGGTCACTGGAGTTAAATTTGGTTTAATAAAAACAAAGTTTTAAATTGTCTGACTATGAATCTTTCCACACTCAACTCTCATGCTTTAGACTCCTGGCATGTCACCATTTCAGTAGCTCTCTAGGCAGCATAGTGTTTTCCAGGCTGGACAGGACCTAAATTTCTAATGCATAAAACAATCAGAAGGGAGGGAAGGGCCTCCCCTCCCCTCCCCTCCCCCCCCGCCTTTTTTTCCATCCGTTCTTTATCCATCATAAAAAAACAAAACCAAAAGAAGGAGTCACCGCCAAAGCCAGGAGTCTGCTAGTTCCTATTCTTTTCCTGTAGCTATTGATCCTCTTTGCCTTGTTGCATACCTCCCGACCCCTCCCCTCAATGCGGAACCATCTGTGTGGTGTCAGGAGGGAGAATTAGCAAATAAGTTTAAAGATGTAGGTTTAAAAACTCCTCTTCAGTCATTACTCCTGTCCCCAAAATACCCATGTGGATGCTGAGACCCTGTTAGCAAGAGCTGCCTTTCAGCCTGGGTTTTCCTTGCAGCACTCTAGCTGTGGCCATTGTGGGCAGAAGGGCACTTCTGTATTTACTTTACTTACAGCTGTGGTATAAAGCCACTTGGCAGGCTACTCTGCTAGGTACATGTAACACCACCACCACTCCCTGCTCAGGGGAACTGCTAGCAGGCTGCTAGCCACAACCAGTCTTGAAACCAAGCTGGCAGGAGGAAAGGAATAGGTTTGCTGGCTCGCTAGCCCCTTCAGCACAAGAGTGAGCAGGAATGTTCCTGAGCAAGGTGTGCTTCTTTTTATTTTCTCCTTGGATTTTTTCCTTAATTTGCTATTTGCCACTTGGATACAACACCTTTGCCATTTGGAAACAGAACCGCTAAAGTTTCCATGAGCTTACTGGTAGGAGATCCATGACTAGGGTCCCGATTTTATAGGGACACTCCCGAAATTTGGGGCTTTTTCTTATGTAGGCTCCTATTACCCCCCACCCTGTCCCGATTTTTCACACTTGCTGTCTGGTCACCCTATTCATGACTGCTACAGGGCATGCATCCATCCAGTTGTGCTAGAATGCTTTCAGCACTCAGCAGCAGCTTATTTGGTTTCTGTTGAAGATCGTGCAGGAGAATCCATCTTGCGTATACTTATAAAACCCAAACTGGTAGTGGTATTCAGACCCTGAAGCTCCCGCAACTACTTTGGCTTGGAGGAGGTGGAGGATGTGTGTGTGAGAGGAAGAGAAGAACTGAGATATCATGATGATAGGCACCATACAGGAAAGTATGTCCTGATCCTGTAATTAATTCTGCCTCGGGGAGCCCCACAGGGCCCTGCAAGGATGTGGGGGTCTGTCTGGGTGCAGTTCCTTGCAGGACTGGGGCTGGAGACCAGACTGACATTACACAGGTTTAATCACTTGGAAAGGCTGGCGAACTTTAAGTATGTTCCTTTTGCTTTTGCTCAAACTTGCCAAGACTGCACTCAGCTCCAATCCAAACTGGTTACAAGTAATTACTGGCACACTCTTGTTTTAAGAAAAAGGACTTTTTATTATCTGAAGTAATAACATGTGGTTACATAGACACATTACAGAAAACACTTATTGCAAAACACATGTTTGAGAGCAGGGTGCTGGAACAATGTGACGGTGGCGGGGGCTGAGTGCCATTGACCCAAGCTGTAGACCCTGCATATGATGGAAACCACTTCAAACTCGGGGGTGCAGCAGCACCCCTGGTTCTAGCCCCTGTGTTTGACGGTGGATGAGAGTTAAAGAAGTATGGGCTGGATGAATGGACTATAAGGTGGATAGAAAGCTGGCTAGATTGTCGGGCTCAACGGGTAGTGATCAATGGCTCCATGTCTAGTTGGCAGCCGGTATCAAGTGGAGTGCCCCAGGGGTCGGTCCTGGGGCCGGTTTTGTTCAATATCTTCATAAATGATCTGGAGGATGGTGTGGATTGCACCCTCAGCAAGTTTGCAGATGACACTAAACTGGGAGGAGTGATAGATATGCTGGAGGGCAGGGATAGGATACAGAGGGACCTAGACAAATTGGAGGATTGGGCCAAAAGAAATCTGATGAGGTTCAACAAGGACAAGTGCAGAGTCCTGCACTTAGGACGGAAGAATCCAATGCACCGCTACAGACTAGGGACCGAATGGCTCGGCAGCAGTTCTGCAGAAAAGGACCTAGGGGTTACAATGGACGAGAAGTTGGATATGAGTCAACAGTGTGCCCTTGTTGCCAAGAAGGCCAATGGCATTTTGGGCTGTATAAGTAGGGGCATTGCCAGCAGATCGAGGGACGTGATCGTTCCCCTCTATTCGACATTGGTGAGGCCTCATCTGGAGTCCTGTGTCCAGTTTTGGGCCCCACACTACAAGAAGGATGTGGAAAAATTAGAGAGAGTCCAGCGGAGGGCAACAAAAATGATTAGGGGACTGGAACACATGACTTATGAGGAGAGGCTGAGGGAACTGGGGATGTTTAGTCTTCAGAAGAGAAGAATGAGGGGGGATTTGATAGCTGCTTTCAACTACCTGAAAGGGGGTTCCAAAGAGGATGGCTCTAGACTGTTCTCAGTGGTAGCAGATGACAGAACGAGGAGTAATGGTCTCAAGTTGCAGTGGGGGAGGTTTAGATTGGATATTAGGAAAAACTTTTTCACTAAGAGGGTGGTGAAACACTGGAATGCGTTACCTAGGGAGGTGGTGGAATCTCCTTCCTTAGAAGTTTTTAAGGTCAGGCTTGACAAAGCCCTGGCTGGGATGATTTAGTTGGGGATTGGTCCTGCTTTGAGCGGGGGGTTGGACTAGATGACCTCCTGAGGTCCCTTCCAACCCTGATATTCTATGAGAGTCTGCCTGGAGCTGTGCCTAATGGGCAGGGTTCCAGATGTTCTGGTGCTAGGTGCTGTACCACAACCCTAGATAACTAGTGCCTTGGCTTCCCAGTTCCCTGTCTCAGATCCGTCATGCACCGTCAGAAGCCCGGCCTCTGTAGCGAGGGTTCATTTATTCGCGCACAGATTTGATAGCGCACCCGTGGCCAGCCCCCGGTGTAGCCCTGCCGGTACAGGCTGCGCTGCTCTCGGCCACGATTTCTTTGAAACTAGAGAGAACTCCATCAGCGCAAACAGCGCCTTTTCCTCTCTGCGCTCGGGGGCTGCACTACGGCTTGACAAAGCCCCAGTGCAGACAAGGCCTCGTCGGGTTATCGCGTGACTTGTGCATGTAGAAAATTCCACCAGGCTTCTTCCCCCCATGAGAATTTCCCTGATACAGAGTGGACGGGCTGCGAGGGGAGGTGTGGTCGCTCAGAGAGTGCAGCCTTGTGCAATAGCTCCTAGAACACTGCAGATCTCTGCCACCCCTTTTCCCAGCTGCACTGATAAACCTCCTCTGTGCAGCATTTCTCTGCAATGACCCCAGGGGTTGGGAGAGTCTAGTGATCTGTTTGCCAGGAGCCTTCCCTCCCACCGTCAAGCATGGGTGCAGGTGAATGGGATTGGCAAGTGGAGGTCAAGCGGTGTTTAGCTCCAAGGAACATGGAACAAAGATTTACAACTCTTTCCTGCTCCACTGATGGACAATTAAAGTACTGCATGGTTGGAAGAAAGCAATAGTCAGAATAAATCAGTCACCTTCACTTAAAGGTCTGAGCAGGTCTGCTTTAAAGGCACAGAGCATGCTCTGTTTGAAATTCATGCAAGTCTGAGTTACAGAAATTCTAATGCACTCAACTTATTTATTTTGGGGACTCAAATTCTTCTATCAAATTAGGATCAGGAGACCTTCCCATCTCACTCCTCCCAGGGCTGGAACTGTACAGAAGAGTAGGTGGGAGGGTAAATGGGAAGCACAGAAGAATTTTGTTGAAACATCAGTGTCTTGTGTTTATACAGCATCTCCAGAAATGAGCCCTGGACATCAGTTCTGATTGCACATGTGCAGTGCTATACAGGTAACTGCCTACCAGGAGGGAACAAAGTGATTGGAGATGCTGTCAGTGCTCTGAAATATGTGCAGGTTTATTTATAGTCTTCCTGTGGCTTTGTTTTTATAATTGATCCACATTGCACGTTTTAATTGAGCTTTATAAAATTCTGATTTCAAATGATGGGGGGAGGGATAGCTCAGTGGTTTGAGCATTGGTTTGCTAAATCCAGGGTTGTGAGTTCAATCCTTGAGGGGGCCATGTAGGGATCTGGGGCAAAAATTGGGGATTGGTCCTGCTTTGAGCAGGGGGTTGGACTAGATGACCTCCTGAGGTCCCTTCCAATCCTGATATTCTGTGCTGCTCAGCCCCTAGAATGCTTTTCAGTCAAGCTCTCAAAGTGCTTTCCAAAGGAGGGCAAGTGTCCTCCCCATTTACAGACTGGAAATGTCTTTGCTTTCCTACCAGTTATTGGTTTGATCTCCGAAGGAAAAAAGTTTGGGTGTCTTTAACAGCATATGGTTTGATTTCAGGACAGTGGTGGAATTGCTTGTTGAGTGATAGTGGTGTGACATCAAGATCAGTGTGCACTGATTGGAGAAGTTGTCATTTAATTAACTGCTGCGTTATTGGCTGAGACACTATTAAATGTTCCAGGGTTTTCTGCTCTTTAAAAAGATGACCTCACACAGCTGTGATGTCACAGTTGTAATGTTATAGCTATGGTTTGGCTAACGGGCAGCAGAATTGCAGTGCTTTTTGTATCTGTGGGTGTCCGTATGGATGGTGGACACATACCATTAAGAGCAATGGATCCTGGCCTCCCAATGCACAAGGTTCTAAACACCCTTTGTAGATCTACCCTTAGTGTGGAGTCATTGAATTCAAGGGCCTGCCTGAATTAACTCTGTGTCTGTGTGTGAACACGTTTTATATAATATGCGTATGTCCATGTATAAAGAGGGGTCCAACTGTATTTACAATCTACCTATATACAATGTACTGCAAAGGTAATTAGGAATCCTGAGCTAGCTGTGTCTTGATCTGTGTAGCAGTGTGGCTGATAAAGCGTGATTCAGGGACCTTGTTATCTTTTTTTTTTTTTTTTTAAAAGTAGTTTTTATTTAACTTTTGTGAAGTTGCCATGGTTACTCCCAGGCATGGCTTCCATGCCTGTCTTGCCTTAAGTGCAGCTGTTAGCATTAAGAATTAAAACATCTCCATTTGGAGCTTCCCTAGTCTAACTCAGTCGTAAATCCTGTTTGTGCTCTTGTGTGGAGGAAAGCTGCAGTTCAGAGATCATGGAAGGGGATATTCTAATGTAGTGTTTTGAGAGATTGGGGGTGGCAGAATTTCTCTCCCACTCTAAAATAATTATTTCTAGCCAAGAACAGAGAGAACTTAAAATGCAGCGTTCAGGTCCTGATGAACGGAGGGTGGACGGGGGTGGAGGAGAGAGAGAAGTTTCCTCTCTCCTCTCCTCCCAGCAGAGCTATCGTACTGCCTTGTTGTCTTTGTAAATTCAATGCAAAATTGATGCACCATGCTCAGCTGGCACTTTTCTAATGCTGCTGCTCATACCCTTGTGTAGTTAATGGCATGCTGGTTTCCTTGCTTCACGTTAATGTCCATGCCAGCCATCAAATCCTTGCCCGACCCCCCACCATCTCCTGCCTTAATAACTGAAACCTCCTCCTTGGGCTTTGGAGACGCTTGCCTTGCCTTCTTCGTTCTGTCTGAGGTGTGTCCATGAGACTTGACTGTCTCACCCACTGCTATGACTGTCCAGTCCTCTCACCAAATCCATCGGCCGACTTCTCACCTTCTGCATCAGGGTTAAGCTCCATATTGTAGCCTGCAAGGCCTTGCACTCTCCAGCTCCTGTTTGACCTGTCAGCAGCTCATCGCCCCGCTGTCCTCTTCCTGCCCCATCTCCAAGCCTAGTCCTGTGCCTAGGCCCCTATCTGATGGGACCTGTAATGCCTTTTCCAGAAAGCCTATGACACAGTCATGCCCACAGGGAGGGGTGAACATAACTCCTAGATTGACAGGACATATGAGCTAGCCTTGTAACTTGGGTGTCTTCGCACACTGCTCATTGTCACCTGCACTCCTGCTTTCCATCTGTTAGGTTTGGGGGAGCTCCTTGTTCTCACAGAGCCTAGTATTGGGACGTCAAATGCAGTGTGTTGCTGCTGGCTGAGCCTGTCGCCATTTGACTGGATTTGGAATTCTTTTGGATGGGGCCTCCTGTGGAAAATGTGGGATGTACGGAGGGGAACAATAGCAGGTTGTGAGTTTGTTTGTGGAAGCTGGTGAGGGGAGAGGCTGCTTTGCAAATGGACTGGGACTCCTGTCCCAGTAGCCCTTCTCACATGGGCACCAGGCATTCATTGAGGAGCTGCTCAGAGGATGGGCCTTAGGGGGCATGCTTGAGAACTGGGGGTGGGGGTGGACATGGTCTGGCTGGAGCTGAGCAGGTGCAGTATTGTACAGATCCAGTGGGAGAAACTGGCACCCATTGGGTGCCATTCTCTGTGGGAGCAGAGCACCCCAGCCAGTGACCTAGCTGTCTGATTGCTCTGTGTTCATCGGGAGCAGGGGAAGGGGCTGGCTATTACATTTCTTTAGCTGTAAGTAGTAGAGAAACACGCTGCTGTAACAAAGTTCCGTTGTTTGAGCCCCGTTCCCATACCGAGAGCACCTACTTTGGAGGAAGCTGAGTTCCAGTCTGTCCAGATAGATGGGGCTTCCTGCTGGGGTTATGGAAATGGCTTCTTGCTTTCCCTGGGCCCTCTGGAGCAGGGGGGGCCAACCTGGGGCTCTGGAGCCCCGTATGGCTCTTCAGAAGTTAACGTGTGGCTCCTTGTCTAGGCACCGACTCTGGGGCTGGAGCTATGGGCGCCAACTTTCCCGTGTGCCGGGGGGTGCTCGCTCCTCAGCCCCCTGCTCTGCCCCAGGCCCTGTCCCCACTCCACCCCTTCCCACCCCCTCCCCTGAGCCTGCCATGCCTTCGCTTCTTCCCCCTTCCCCCCCAGAGCCTCCTGCACGCCGGGAAACAGCTCATGGGGAGGTGCTGATCGGTGCAGGGCCGGCTCCAGGCACCAGCGTTCCAAGCAGGTGGTTGGGGCTGCAGTCAGAAAGGGGCGGCAACGTTTCCGCGGTGGTGTCGATTCGGTGGTGGCTTCTCTCTTCTGCCGTCTGCGGTGGCGATTCGGTGGCGATGGTTTTTTTCATTGCTTGGGGTGGCAAAAACGATAGAGTTGGCCCTGGATCGGCCCTGGATCCGCCTGTGGGAAGGAGGCGCTGGGACCTAGGTCAGGGGATCTGATCAGGGGCTGCTGATGTATTACTGTGGCTCTTTGGCAACGTACATTGGTAAATTCTGGCTCCTTCTCAGGCTCAGGTTGGCCCCCCCCGTCCCCGCTCTGGAGTGTTGGGGCTCAGTGGAGTGGTTCGAAGGGATGGGCAGATTAGCCTGCTCTGTGAGTGCCTGTCTGACCATTGCTGTTGGTTTGTAGCTCACGTGCATGAATGTATTTGCATCAGCCTCCAGAGTGTAAGTTAGCTTTTGCGGCATGTTGTTTATGCTGATTTCATACATGTGGCCTACTCAGATGCTGCAATTTGCTGCATGTTGCGAAGCTCCTTGCGTGCCATGGTAGAATTTCACTCTGGCATGAATTGGGACGCGCTCTGCTGCAATGGGCCTTGGCTCCTGTGTTGTCACGGCAGGGGTGCAGCATTAGAGGTGCAAAGTACTTCCAAAATAACTTATTTCCAAGCTGTGGCTGTGGGCACCAGTCATCATTTATTGGCTCATACTGGGATATTCTCCTGTTCATGAAAAGACCCTTTCCTATCTGTGCAGGGGGAGGCTCTCTGCAGATCTGCCTTTCTGACCCTAGGAGGGAACATAGTTTGTTGTGCTCTGAAGAACAGAGGGAAACCAGAGGAGCAGCCTGCTTCTAAAACTGGAAAGAAAGCGGGGAGCTGCTGTTCTACACCAGGTTTTGCTCTGGCCCTCTGCTGGTGCAAGGAGGATACGGAGGAGGAAACGGTCCTGGCTGCTTCTGATAACCTGCTGCAGGAGACCAATGCCTTTGGGGCCTGGTTTTTAAAAAGTGGGGGCTGCTGGGTTCTGAGCACTTCTGAAAATCTAGTCCTTAGAGCAGCGCAGCTGAGTGAGGACTTGAGCGGATGTTTCCTCTCCCCAGGAGTTGGTTTAATGGCTTCCATATGTATAGCCATCTGCAGAGCGTTCAGTCCCTTGTAAATTAGACTCATCGATCTTAAGGTCAGAAGGCACCACCATGATCATCAGTCTGACCACCTGCACATGGCAGGCCACAGAACCTCACCCACCCACTGCTGTAATAGACCCCTAACCTCTGGCTGAGTTACTGATGTCCTGAAATCATGGTTTAAAGACTTCAAATTCCTTCAAGACTTTCACTTGGCAAAGCTCATGCTTAATGCATCTGCTCGCTAACACATGGGCTCAAACCAGTGTGGAGTTCATAGCTTCTCGTATTCGTGGCCGTGTTCCTGTGGCTCACTGGCTCCTGTAGAGAGGGCTGCCCTCCTCCAATATGCAGTGTGTATGGTAATGTATTCCGTAACATTCCTCCCAAAGCCCAGGGTCTCTGAGTGCTTCACAAACTTCTAGGCCTAGCAACACTTCTGTCATATTAACCCCATTTTACAGATAGAGAAGCAGGGAGGTCACAGCAAGTTGGTTCCAGAGCTGAGTATAGAACCCAGGAGTCCTGGTTCAGACCTGCACAGAAGAGTGGTTCCCAAACATCCCATCCCCTCCTCCTCCCCTCCATGGCAGAAGAGGCTGTGTAGTATAACAATCTAGTTAAGGAGACGCAGGGAGATAGGGTATATCCGTGTTTCCATGGTGATGGCTGTGATGTAGGACAGCAGAGGATGGCTCCTCTGGAGAAGGAAGGGAAAGCAGTCCCCAGCTCCTGCCCAACACACGAGATTTTTGGGATAACTTGTCCTGAGCCAGGCAAAACAATGTTGCAGTGCTATTCCAGGGCAGCAAATCCGTGCTACTCTGAAATCTGTCTGACCAGGATCGTGTGTGTTGGTGAAGGGGGGTGGGGGACTTTAAAAACAAAAAATGGTGGGGATTGGATGATTTTCCTCCCTAATGGAAAACAAATTGTAAATCTTCCCCCCCCGCCACCCCCGAAAGTCCCAATTAATTTTGTGGGCTCTGGAAAACTGGCCTTGCCGGTGCGTCGAGCTGCTGCTTCCCCTGTGCTGCTTCCCTTCCCTGCTGCACCGGCCGGTGAATTCGCTCAGGTAATGTGGAGTGCACTGGACTAGTAATAACAGCCATCTGTCCAGGACAGAAGCTGAACTTTGTCCTCATTATGTCGATCAAAGTTTTGTCATGCTCCCTCTCCAGTTTCTCCTGTCACTTTTAAGCAGCAAAGGCAGGGGGAGGAGACCCTAACTAGAAATATTTCTAAGAATTTGGGTGTGTAATTGGAGCCCTGGGCAAACATCTCTCCCCTCTCACAGCCACACTGCTTGACCGTTCCCTTCTTTCGCTATTTTAAAAATTTCCCCAGATTAAGCGAATGACTTGCTTTTATTTCTCTCTCCTTTATCCCTCTTTCTTTATTTTTTATCCCTTTTTCTCTCTTGGTGAAATATTTTCTTGCAGTGTCAAGGCAATGTGACCTGGTTCTGTAATGAAGAGGAGGCTTATTAGAATTAAAGCCCAACAGTGTTAAAAAAGCAATCTTTGCAAGATTGAGGCCACAGGGGAATTGTAAATTCTTGGCAAAGATCTCCATTTAAAGACTGGAGTAGAAACACATGCGCATGCATGTGTTAAACCTTTGCAACACAAAAGTAGTTTAGCTTCTAAAAAGGTGGAAGAAGGGTAGAGAGAGAGAGAGCTAAGCAGCTAGCACATGCTGGAGGTGTACCTGTCCACCCCCCAAAGGTGTTGAGTTGGGGGTGCAGCTGCTTTGCTGAGACTGGGGTATCAATGTTAATTTTCTCTAGATTTTTTTTTTTTTTTTGCATCTGTCTCTCTCAGGCGACCCTCCTACCCCTCCTCTTCTCATATCTGCACAGCCGCCCACCCACTTTTATCACCGTGTGAGCCATGACAGCAGCCGCCAAACAAGCAGCCAGGCTGTTTAATATGCAGTCCTGTGAGACAGAATGTCAAGGAACCCAGTGTTAATTATCCGGCTCCTTGTGGCTCTGAGAGTAGTGATTAGATGCTGGAGGTGTTGGGGATCCTTAATCTCTTTGCTCAAGGTGCAGAGCAGGGAAGTTTCTAGTGAAGTTGGTGTTGTAAGCCCTTGGTTTGCACATTATGGTGGGGGCCGGGGAGCGGGGACGGCAGGACTTAATCGCAGGGAGTGGGAAGTAGGCGTGTATGCAGCAGAGCTGGGTTCATGGTTTTGTCTGTCCTGCTTTCCCCTCTGCTGTGACCCATCCTCTAGCGAAGATGCCACAGGCTTATTCTCTCCAAGGTTACTCCCCTGGGGAGAGGGGTCCAGCTTTCTTATAAGCAAGCTCCTGAACTGCTGGCCAGCTGCAGCATACGTGGGTGGTGCCAGTTTGAGACTCTTTCCAGTGCCCTCCTCAGATGCCCTGCTCCAGGCCCTCCACCCCCCACCCCATGGCTCTTTGAGAAGCCCAGCCGGAGTACTGGTTCTGGCCCAGTGAGGAATTGCCTGAGCTAAGATCTCGGGGGATGCAGGGTTTGAACAGGAAGGAGGTAAAGTGGCCTCCTTTTCCCCCCTCTGAAATGCTCCTCCCTGTCATTCTCCAGCTCTGGTCCCTGCTTTGGCAGGGTCCGCGGCGACAACTCCCGAGGGGGGGCAGATGAATGTGGAGTCTGTGTCCCTGGAGCAGCACCCCTCGGTGGTCTGTTATAATTGTTTCCTGGTAGCAGTCTCATTTAGAAAGTAAGCTCTTGCGGCAGGGAGCTTGTCTGCTCCTCTGCCTCTGATGTGCTGTGCGCACCTGTGGCTCAGTATAAATGATGGTATTGTAAATGAGCAGAAGAGGGAGCTGATTTATGAATGCTGCTGCCTAGGGGTGGGACCATGGGGAGCTGGTACTCCCCTGCCAGCAGGTGATGAGAGATGGAAATGAAACAAATGTGAACTCTTCTCTGGCCTGCAGAGGATCCAGGAGAGCAAGGGCCGATTACACCCAAGGGCTCTTGTTCAGTGTTCACGTGGATGGCCTAAGCTTGGTCAGTAATTATCTCCATGTAGCAAATCCTTTAGGTTTTGGAACTAGAACAGATCTGGTCCTGAATCCAGTCAGCTCTGCCTTCCAAAGCTTTATAGCCATGGTGCCATGAGCGAACGCCAGCACCGATCATTTCAGTTATATTTGGTGCTGGAGTCAGACCAAACCTTCACAATACTTTCCCCAAGTGTTGTTACCGGTTTTGGTAAGAAAGTCGTTGTGATGGTGCCCAAGGAGAGGGTTGGGCTGAAGGGGCAAGTGAGTGGGGCATGCAGGGGGAGTAGGAATTGTTTGTTGGCTCTTGTTAACATGTGAGAGACATCAAAGCAGTCTTCCTGGGCCCCTTTAAAAATCTGTATACCAGGCTGTTGAGAATTCAGTGTGTGTGTGTCTATCTCGATATAATCTATAAAATGCAACTGACCTATAGCCCTTACTGTCACTCTTGGTCTTGCATATTTAGGTATTTATAGCTCTGTACACACGGGGTGTGTCGTGTATAGGACCGTGTTTATATGTGGTGTATACCTACCAATGCACATACTTGGGGCACTGGAGTCTGAGTCCGGGCACAGAAGTGGCAAGGATTCTGGTCCAGGCTCGGAGTCACTTTGCTCAGATGGGATGTCTGTTCACACGAGCAGTGAGCTGAGCATCAAGGCTGTTTAGATAGCTGTACCTTGAGGGATGGAACTTCAGTTGGAAAGTCCTGTTGTGTCAGGGACAGGACCATTCAGAAACACACCTCTTTTCCTTCCTGTACGCTGGAGAAGCAGCTGGAATGCAGAGTCCGTTGTGCAGGGGCTAATTGCACAATGCAGCAGGTTCTGTCTAGTGCTGTCGTCCAGGAGGGAGGTTCTCCATCGCTGGGACACATCCTGCTATTGGTACTGAAGCTTTCGTAGCTAGTGTCTTAGGCTCCCTTTTCCTGCTATAGGGGTGAACCTCTATGATGTGTGTGTGTGTGTAGGGGGATCCCACTCACTGCTGCTGCTTCCTGCTTGCTCGAGTGCTGTAGCTAGCCACAGAGCGTGAGCTAAAAGCACTCTCCCATTGACCTGCAGGGACTGGAGGTGCCCGAGCCCCGTTGGAATGGGAGGGGGTGGATGCTGGCTACTGCAGCCAGGGCTCAATAACCAAAACTTGTACGGTTGCATGTAGAGTTTGGGAGCCACTTAGCTAGAGGTCCACGAACCTGTTCCAGAGACAGGTGATCTCTTTGGCACGGTTTCTTGCATTCCATGGGCAGAAGAGTGTCTCTTGAATGCTGGTTGCCTTATGGTAGCCCAGGAAGAAATAGTGATTTGGAGTTGATGCCATGACAAGCAAAAGGGCCTGCAGCTGCTGCAGGAAGAGCCTGAGCCAGTGAGAGAGAATTCTCCCTGCCCAGTATTGAAGCCTTTATGGCGTGGCAGTTAGAAGGTGAAGGCTGCTCAGAAAGACCATTTTGCTTCGGGCGTATGGGGTGCTCCTGAGGGTCATAAATCTGTGGGTGTCCTTGACTTGTTGTAGAGCAAGGGCTGTCTTCTGCGATGGCCTTGGTAAGCATTGCCTGTTATCCACCTGCAAATTGCTTGGTAGAGGAAGCAGCATCCTTATTCTAGGCTCTGAAATCTGCATGCTCTTTCCCTCTCCTGAGCCGCCACTTCACTTCTAGAAAGATGGGGAGGTGGGAGAGGGGAGAGCGTAAGGAACACTTTGGACTTTGCCTCAACATGTTCTTGATTCTCCCCAGGAGCTGGAAGATGGTATTCCCTTCAGCTCTGATCTTTGGGCAGGGAGTCAGATGAATTCTGGGATCTTATTTAGAATGAGCTGGAGACTGACTTGCGTAGCGGGTTTTTTGGGGGTATCCTGCCCGTCTCTTGACCTCTGTTATGTGTAGAAACATTTGACTGTGGCGACTTCCTGCTGGTTTCTGCCCAAAGCGGAACACGAGCAGCTTTTCACCCCACGTGAGAGGTGCTGGCCCAGGGCTAGGATGCGTCTGCTCCATCACCAGACCCGCTGGGCTGGGCTAGGAGCCTTTTGCGTTAGAATAAATGGATGATGGGAGGCCTTTCCCTGGCGGGTAGCAGGAGGGGTTCGACATTCTGTAGTTCAATAGGCGTGAATGGTGGCGAGTAGGTATTTGATTCCCTATTCTTGGGGCTGGGTGAGAGGCCGTATTTATATTGTGTTGCTGTTGGTTGTGCTTCCACTTACTGTCAGGGAAAGGTAAATCGCTAGTCTCATGAGCTGGTGCAAAATGTGAATGTAAGAGCCAGATCCTCCTGCTTTGCTGTGTCGTGAAACTGGACTTTTACTGGCTTCTTGCCACTGCTTTTCTTTGACTGCTGCCAGGTCAAGGAGCGGTTGCCCTTGACTGGACTGTCTCAGGGCACCGTCGCTGCCAACCATGGAATTGCCGGGGGAGGCTCAGAGGGAGTGATTGGCATCTGCCTGTTCTTAAAACAAAACCAACTAGAACATGGTGTCTGCCTGCCTTTTCGGGATGGTTGGTTTGTGGGTTTCTGCCTCTGCATACACGCATACCCTCTGCAGGGAGACTCTCCTGCCTTCTGAAGAAAGGGCAGTTCCCTGCAATTCTCAGCCTTGCACGAAGGACTAGTTAGTGACCCGCCCACCCCCATCCTGAAAACTGGAGGGGGCAAACACATTGCAAAAAATGTTCTTGGATCTCTTGGCAACAGCGTTCTCCCTCCTGCAGCCACTCAGCATTCAGTGACAAGAGACTCGGTCATTAAAACAAGGGGGAAGGAGACAAGGAATAGTTAAAGGGAAGCGGGGTGATCGAGTGAGGAGGGGGAGCATGAGTGTGAAGTCAAACCAGAGAAACCCGGGCGAGGGGGTTGGTGCAGCTGGGGAGATACCTGCTGGAGCTATGTGCTCCCTGACTCCAGCCTCGTGACTGGGAGCTGCGTGCAGGCTGGCATGGAGCAGAAATCCATTTTGGACTCGCTGAGCGGAAGCCTTCTCTTCGCTTTTGTTTGTACCTTTTTTTTTGTCTGAGTGCTTCATTTTCCAGAAGCTGTCATTTTACATAAACCTCTCAGTGAGGTACATCCATTCCCACTGCCAAAATCTCCATATCAAACACTTGTAACATGCCGCTGAACTGACAGCCCTGACTATACACGCTCCATGGCTTTACAAAGGGATGCTGCGTCTGTGAAGGATATAAATACATGCATTGAAATGGCACACCGCGCACGCTCTCCATCTTGCGCTCTCCCCCATTCTCTCGCTGCCCGATGTATCGGCAGCCTCTGCATATGGATGCGAATGTCCCTCCCGCTCGCACCTCTGTGAAATGAACTATTGTGCAGTGGTGCTGGGGATGTATGGTGTCTGGACAGGAGGAGATGCTGCAAAGGCATTCTCCTTCTGTGTCTGACTGTTGAATTCTCTAGGTGTCATGTGCACCCATCAGCAGTGAGTGAGTTTCCTTTGGTAAATGAAGGGTGGCTGAGAGAGACCCCAGGGCAGCAGAGTCTACAGACTGCAGTCAAAAAATGCAAATTCTGGTGGCCTAGCTGCCCCTCTGTTGATGTTCCTTAGCACTGTGCTTTAGAGGGGAGCAGCAGGAGAGGTGGGCCTCCCCCTTGGGCTGGCTATGCAGAGGGCATAATAGGTTGCAGGTACCGGGGATGAAGTGGCTTGGTGGGCTCACGTGCTAGCCTTCTGACTGTAGATCGGGGTTAGGTTGCAGGGAGTGGAGCGTGGGCTCAGTCTGACCGCCACGAGGATGTGTGCCCACTATAGAAAAACCCACCCTGGAGCATGAGGCTGGTTGGACACGGGTGCGCACGTATGCTCAGAACTGGAATGCTGGGGGTCTCAGGGCAGTGCTGAGGTGCGTTAGCAGAGCCATGTAGAACTGGATAAGAAGCAGGCTCTGCAATGGGCTTGGTTCTCACCCTTTAACAGTCCCTCTCTTCCACGAATGTGAGACTTCTCTGCATGTGTTTCTAAACAGAGGAAGCAAATGCAATAATGATAAATCCCTAAACGTGGTAAGCGTCTGGAATCCAAGGTGGCAGTTTTGGGTCAGCCATGGTCAGGGTTTAGTAATGGGTTCCCAGTCACTGCATAGTGAATAATGCCTCTGAGCTAGCTGTTTGTATGGTCCTGCGGTCCCCAGACTTCCCGGAGCTGCTAGGGAATCCTTTTCAGACTGGATACCGCTCTGTACACACCTTCTGCCTTGCAACATATGCATATTGGATAGCCTCCCAGCTTTGCTCTCTCCTGGATTCAGTTGATTAATACAGAAACGGTTGCTTTGGG
This sequence comes from Eretmochelys imbricata, assembly GCF_965152235.1. Classification (NCBI taxonomy): domain Eukaryota; kingdom Metazoa; phylum Chordata; order Testudines; family Cheloniidae; genus Eretmochelys; species Eretmochelys imbricata. Next base: position 1,786,837 of record NC_135585.1, on the reverse strand, counting down.
ACATGTCACATCTCTCTCTCCTCCAACACAGACTCCTTTCTGGTTTGGTTTTAAATGCGTTTCTCTTTCAGCGTGCAGTCAGGCTTCAAGGCTGGCTAAGAATCTCCTCGTCTCTGCGAGCTTTGGGGGATGAGCTGGCCTGGATTTTTTCCCATGGGGCAGGATTTCCAGTGCTCTGCCTCCCAACCAGGTGGTGATCCTCACATAGGATTTTCATGGCTGACTCATTTTTGAATGAGGTCCAAGCACTAAGGAGTTTCCACAAAGCAGTCCTGTGCTGTCCAGCTACGGAGTGGGAACGGGGTTCTCCACCTGCATGGAATTCACCATTGGATCAGAGTCTTTATTGAGGACAATCTTGCTGTTGCACAAAGTGTGTATCCCCTACGATGGAGCTTCATTGCTCTCCCTTCCCTTTCTGTTTCTGCTTATCCCCCTTCCCTTCTGCTGTGAGACATAACCTACTCTGCAGGCTGGTGCCCTCCACACAAGTCATGAATCCCAGGGCCTGTGTCCAGCCTGCACCTGACATAGGAGCATGGATAGGTGATGGTGGTCTCCCGTCTTCATAGCCCTTTATATCCACATGCACCCCAAGGCACTGATGATTACGGTACATAGAAATAAACAGCGAATGAGGCATTTCTCCCACCCGTTGAAAGGATTGAAAACATGGCTGTGTCTGACAGCACGAGAGCTGGTTGGTTGGTTTTTCCACAAAAAATATTTTCATTGAATGAAATGCGGTCTCTTGATTAAAAAATGAAAAAAGTCAAAAATTCAGTGTTCTTTGAATTTTTTCATTCTTTGATGAAATCTGAAAACACAACCCCCACCCCCGTTTCGTCTCTTTCCGTTCCACGCTTTCAGTGGGGGGGAGGAGAGAGAAGTGTGTGTGTGGGGGGAGAGACCCAAAACCCTTAACATTTTCAGTTTAGAACAAATGAAAACTCATTCTCTTTTGAAACCTGTGGAACGAAAATGACTTCAAAATTTTGGGGGAAAATTTGTTCCCACTTTCCAACCCTCTCTGAACAGAGCAGCGCCTGGGAGAGGCTGTGAGGAACGCTGCTGCTACATCCAGATGAAATGAATAGGGTTGTCCAAATGCGAGCGTGGCTGGGCGCTGGGGCTAAGACCCTGCCTTGGATGAATAGTATGGCAGGGTTTTAAAGGACTGTGAGGCACTGAGGCCTGGGTTTTGTCTTGTCCAAAAGCATTGTCTCCTAGTGAGCTGATTGGGAGGGGGGAGCGAGCACCTACTCAATGACCGAGGCCCACTGATTTCTGCAGCACCTGGATGCTCTACAGAAGTCTCCCTGCTAATACTGACCCATCCTGACCTTCCCTAGTTGTGCATGCTGACAGGAGCACGGCCTGTGATATATGGCAGCAGGCCAGAGAAGGGCAGCAGAAATAATTAGAGGTCTGAGTGCAGGGGGATTTGGAGACCAGGACGGTGCAGCTGAAGAAGTGGTTTATACAGTAGCAAATGGCTTGGGGGAGCCATGCTCCTGCTCTCTGGTGCAGAAACGGGGGCTCTCCCGTTAAAAGCCAGCCGGCAGAAATGGATACAAGAAAGCTGTTTATGCACAGGATATAACGAGCCCGTGGCATTGCCCACCACAGAATGTCCTTGAGGCAAAGAGTTTCATAATTCTTAAAGAAGCCAGATTGTGTTTGGATGAAGGGTTATGTCCTGACTTGGTGAGTGGCCTATGTCAGAGGCTTAGGAAGGTGTAAAATGCACCTATCTGAGCAGCCCTCCTCTGGAGGGGACTGCTGGTGGGGTCCTGTAGCGTGAGGATTGCAAGCTCTTGTAACTTTGTCGTAGTGAATCTAGAGCGGTTGCTGTTCTTATTGGCTTGCTCCAGTGAGGCAATTGTTACCTTCTCATGAAGGCCTTGTTCTCTTTCCCTTCTTGTTAACAGGCCTCGCTTCACTGCAGCCCTTCTGGTGTCAGGAGGGATGGAGGATGCTCCCTTCCATGCCTAGTAACTGCTGCACCTGAGTAGAGATGGAGTGCTGCTGAGCAGACCAAGGCAAAGTTAAATCTCCCTCTCTGGAGTGAGAGCACATGGGGCTCAGAACCTGAGCAGGGGCTTGTTCTCAGTGGATCAGGTTCAGAACGATAAACGTCTGGCTTGCCTTATAACCCAGTATATGAGGGACATAGACCTGCCTTGCATGGCTACAGAGAAGGACGTAAGAGGGTTTCTTCATCTTTAGGTTTTCTTGTCATGGGGGGAGGGAATGACTACAAGCCCAGGGAGCTGTTTTTTGGGTGCTCCTTGCATATGTGTGGGCACCCAGGAAGGGCTTGCCAAGCCCTGCTATTCCTGTACCGCCCGTACTGCAGGTTGGGAGTTTGTGATAGCTTTGAGCGTTGAGTGAGACCTGCACAACCAGCGGCGTGGATGTGATTGGGCATCCTTTGAATGCACTGGGGTTAATAAAACATATTGTGTGGAGTGGTGTTGGTCTCCTGTGTGTAGAATACAGTGTGTCCCTCACTTTTGTGTGTGTGGGAGAGGGGGAGGGGGTTCTCCCTTCACACACTGCGAAAGCTCACTCTTTGCGTTTTGCTTTGGGAATAAAGGGAGTGGAGCGATAACTTCATCGCCGCCTCTTTGGAAATAGGACACGTGGCAAGAAGCGTGCTGGCTGGTAATGGAGGCTTTAATTGGCAGAATATGTATCCATCACTTTTAATGCTGCAGTTGTGGGAATTTCTGCCTCTCTTATGCAGGGGAGCCTTGACACTAAAAATACAAGAGTTATTTTTTATGTAGTATCATTAAAATGGTTTTTAATTGAGTTCATTTCTGCAAGTTCGATGATAAATTTTTAAGCACCTCGACTCAGAGACACTTTTGCAGTAAGCTGCTTTCCTCTTGTGTGCGGCTCTAATTGATTCTACTTGTGTATGGGAAGAGTTTAGTTCTTTCTCTCTGGCAGAATGCAGGGACTTTGTCTGCAGCTGTGCCAAGGAGGAAACAGACCCTTGAGAAGCCCAAGGACTTGAAATATATTTCTCGCTTGCTGTTGTCTTTATTCATAGCCAGAAATGCTTTGGGGACGCCTCAGTCAAGGGGCAAGGGGAGATCTTAGGGGGGAGGAAGGGGTGTGCAGGGGCCATCCTGTCCCCCATTCTTCCATGGTTTTTCTGTTCTGGCCCCACGTCAATGAGAGATTAGCTGGTGCTCTGGGTCAGTTGTTCACCTGAGACGCAAGTTTGAGTCTGTTTGCTTGCGGCCACAGGTTGCATTTGGGTTGTCTCAGTCTGGCCTGTGGCGAATGTCTGTCTGAAATGCTACTTCGTGGTTTGAGATAATACGCTGCTTACAAGAGGTTCAGGCTTGGAACAAGCAAGGGAGGAGATGGTGGAGCAGCTGCATCTGCCAAACTATGGAGAGCTGAGGGCTGGAATAGTGTGGGGAGCCTTCAGGTCAGGATTGAGGTGCAGTTGGCAGAGTTGCAAGGATGAATTGCAGGTCAGGATGGAGGTGCCTGAGGAGAGCTGTACTTGGAAACCTTGCTCGTTGCCCACTCTGTGTTACCTCTGGCTCCAACCAGGGTGAATCAGTCTTTCTGTTACAAGCACTAATAATTGATCTATAATTTGCCCTCAGATTTTAACAAGAGAAATAACTCTCCCCAGGCCTTGTTTCTAAGCAGAGCCTGAGAGTCGTACAAAGTAGGAGTGGCCTTGGGTGCTTGGCGTGTAATGTTGTCTGCTGCCCTCTCTAGCAAATATCCACAGACCTCAAACCCCCGCAAACCGTTTTATTTTTATTTTGTATTTGACTTGAAAGCTCTGTAGATGTGAATGGCTAATGACAGCCCCTTCCCTAGCATGCACACGCCATCTCTGGTGAGGAAATGCCCGGCAGAAAGTGTGTGTCCTTTTCCTCATGTCTGTTTTCACCCGACTTGTGCCACTCAGCGCACATCACTGGGAAGTGACAGTCTGTGCCAAGTAAGGGCTGGAATTGCATCTACCCAGCCAAAACATGAATAAAAATAAAATAAGAACCCTGCTCTCTCTCGGTGTGAGTGGAGGGCTGTGTGCTGGGCTGCGGGGTGTGAGCGGCTGTGTGCGAGGGGAGGGCTGTGTGCTGGGCTGCGGGGTGTGAGCGGCTGTGTGCGAGGGGAGGGCTGTGTGCTGGGCTGCGGGGTGTGAGCGGCTGTGTGCGAGGGGAGGGCTGTGTGCTGGGCTGCGGGGTGTGAGCGGCTGTGTGCGAGGTTGCGGGGTGTGAGCGGCTGTGTGCCAGGGGAGGGCTGTGATCTGGGATGTGGATTGTGAGCTGCTGTGTGTGAGTGGAGGGTTGTGTGCTGGGCTGTGGGCTGGAGCAGGGGTAGGGGAGAAGTTACCGTTTAGGCTGATGTTGAAGATGGTTTATTGAAAGAAATGGTCTGATGAGCTAGAGGCCAATCCGGGGAGTCTGGCGTGACTGGAATATCCCAGATGCAATTCTCTCCGTGCTGATTCTCAAGGTTTGAGTGGCCACAGCTGTAAAACCAGAGATGGCTGTTGCTTAGCAGGGCAGTTCTCCGAGCAGATCCCTGGCTCATGTACTGCGATGTGAAAGGATGCTGGACCCAGCCAAGCACCAAAAATGTTTGCAGGAGGTGGGTGGAAGGCACTTGTCAGGAATTGGCTGCATATGAAAGATCCATATGTTTGCTAGGGACGCTCAGCTGGTCTCTGGTGTCCTGAGAGCATAAAGCCATATGGGAAGCCTTGGCTTGGTCGCACAGGCCTGGCTGGGGATTTGTGTTCCCCATTATGACCTTGGTGTGGAAAGTGCATTGGGTGCAGACTGCGGAAGCCAACTGGGGTACAGCCCTTCTGGTCTGTGATTGCCCTCCCCATGGCATAGCTCTCCCCAGCCCACCTGAGCCCCTGCTCCTGAGGGCCCTGCGGGTCAGAAAAGAGAAACTGAGGGCTCTTGCTGGGAAACTGAACCCAGATCCCAGAATGTGGCACCGCCCGTTCCTCCCTTGCCTTTCAGTCCTGTCTCAGCCACATTCCCTTCTCCTTCTCCACTGCCTCTGTGCGGGCACCTGCTGCTTAACATCGGGCTGTATGTTGGGGTAACTTGTTTATCTGTGTTTTGGGTCTTGGGAGGGCTCTGTGTTTTGCAATAGCCCCAATCAGTTGTGCGTCTGCTAGCTTGACCCGTGGGATTCTGTCCCATTGCAGGGCCTGGCAGGGCTGATGCTCTGCTGTACTACAGGAAGAGAGCGCGAATGGGGGATACTCCATTCTGGCGCTTTCCAGTCCTGATCTATCACTAAACTGTCCCCTGCCCCTGTGGGTGGCAGCAGCAGCCGCTGCTATTAAAACTAGACTAAAGAACAGTCCCCTGGTGTCAGCTGTCTTTTGCCTTTGTCCTCTGCATTTCGTCTGTCTCTTTGGAGTCCACTTCTTTTTTTTAATGCTGGTGACACGCTTGTGTTCCTGGCAGATTCCAAATGGGAGTTTCTGGAAGGACAGGACAGAACCTGAATGGAAGAGGGGGTGGATTAAGCTGTGGTTCCCTGCGATGAGTGATGGGAGGAAGATAGTCTCTCCAGGCAAAGTTCATGAACGTTCATCATTGGCGATGGGAAGTTTTTGTACGTGCTGATTAACTGCCTCCCTCTGACGTGACGCGGCGAGATAAAATATGAGATGCTTCATTCTTTGACTTAAAACTTAATTAAAACTGTAGATCAAAAATGTAAGACTGCAGGCTTAATAAACCCTGATCAAGCTGTACTAATTCCCTTCACTTTCAATCCAGGGCTCCCTGATGGAAGCATGTGAGAGGCTGAACCCATAACTAGATTAGAAACCCCTCCTATGCAGTATTGATGGGGCTGTCCTGCATGAGATGCATGGCTTCTGAGGAGCCCTGGCACTGTGATGAAGAGTAGATGTCAGCCCTGCTTACATGTAAATAGGAAAAGGGACAAAAATAGGCAGACAGCAGGGACTTGGCCTTGTTGTAGGCCCAGGTATCCTGTCTGCTTAGAGTGTTGGGTGGCCAGGTGGAAGGGGAAGCCGAGTTGCTAGGACAGTTTGACAGTTGTGGGTATGTTTCAGCTTTTCCATTGGGGGGCAGGGGGCAGGAAAAGGGATAAATGAATTTAAATTCCTGATCTTTTGCTTGTTGAATCCCAGTTGTATTTCTAGTGCCCCAGGAAGTTCCCTGTGTTTCTGGAGCGCTGATGTGGACCCCAGGCCGTCGCAGCTCCTGTCTGACACTGTGGCAGAACACCAGTGGCCATCAGAACAGTTGCATAACATTTTGAAGTGGCTAAATATTGATTAGGACCATAATTTGTCTGGTAAGACTCTGACTGTAGCCCAGTCGAAATCTCAGCACCAAGGATAATTGGGGAAAATATTTGGGGCTTGGAATTTGGCTCTTTCGAGCACCAAATAATTCCACAAAGTTATAGCTTCAGTTCTTTAAATTCCTTCTCCCAGTCTCCGTGCCTTTCTTGCTAGCACCATTTCATATGCTGCTCGCCCCACCCTCCTCTTCCATATTTCAGGTAGTTGCTTTTCCTGAGCATGTGGCTACGGCACTCCTTTTCTGGTCACACGGGTTCCGTAGCTTCTTCTTCCTCAACCGGTGTTAACTTTCCTGCATGGACAGAAATGAGGGTCATGCTGGTGCAAGGACTTATTGTTTGAACGTGGCAGTCATTTAATAAAATAGGCCAGTGGTTTTCAACCTTTTTCATTTGCTGACCCCTACAAAATTTCACATGGAGGTGTGGACCCCGTTGGAAATCTTAGACGTAGTCTGTGGCCCCCCCCCGGCCTCTCCCCCCCGGGACCGTGGAGTACTGGTTGAAAACCACTGGAATAAGCAAAGTATTAGAAAAACTACTGCAGGGAAATGTCCTGTCTGAGATGGCTGAGAATCTAGGAGCTGGATCAGTGGCTTGAGGCTCCATTTCCAATGTCTCCTGCATCACTGTGTGGTTTATGGATGACTCTGTGCCATGAACTACGAACTGTGGTTTGTAATCTATCATTTAAATCAGCTTCTGCACCAAATGACTGGAGAATAGGTAATGTGATGCCAATTTTTAAAAAGGGCGCCAGAGGTGATCCCGGCAATTACAGGCTGGTAAACCTGACTTCAGTACCGGGCAAAGTGGTTGAAACTAAAAACAGAATTGTCAGACACGGTGATGAATGTAATTTGTTGGGGAAGAGTCAACATGGTTTTTGTAAAGGGAAATCCTGCCTCACCAATCTACTAGAATTCTGCGAGGGGGTCAACAAGCATGTGGACAAAGGGGATCCAGTGGATATAGTGTACTTAGATTTTCAGAAAGTCTTTGACAAGGTCACTCACCAAAGGCTGTTAAGCAAGGTAAGCTGTCATGGGATAAGAAGGAAGGTCTTCTCATGGATCAGTGACTGGTTAATGGATAGGAAACAAAGGGTAGGAATAACTGGTCAGTTTTCAGAATGGAGAGAGGTAAATAGGGGTGTCCCCCAAGGGTCTGTACTGGGCCCAGTACCGTTAAACATATTCATAAATAATCTGGAAAAAGGAGTAAACAGTGAGGTGGCAAAATTTGCAGGTGATACAAAACTACTCAAGATAGTTAGTTCCAAAGCAGACTGTGAGGTGCTACAAAGGGATCTCTCAAAACTAGTGACTGGGCAACAAAATGGCAAATGAAATTCAATGCTGATAAATGCAAAGTAAAGCACATTGGAAAACATAATCCCAACTATACATATACAATGATGGGGTCTAAATTAGCTGTTACTGCTCAAGAGAGAGATCTTGTTGTCATTGTGATAGTGCTCTGAAAACATCCACTCAATGTGCAGCGGCAGTCAGAAAAGCTAACAATGTGGGGAATCATTAAGAAAGGGATAGATAATAAGACAGAAAATATCTTATTGCCTCTATATAAATCCATGGTACACCCACATCTTGAATACTGTGTGCAGATGTGGTCACCCCATCTCAAAAAAGATGTACTGGAATTGTAAAAGGTTCAGAAAAGGGCAACAAAAATGATGAGGGGTATGGAACGGTTTCCGTATGAGGTGAGAGTAATGAGATTGGGACTGTTCAGCTTGGAAAAGAGATGACTAAGGGGGATATGATTGAGGTCCACACAATCATGACTGGTGTGGAGAAACTAAATAAGGAAGTGTTATTTACTCCTTCTCATAGCACAAGAACTAGGGGTCACCCAATGAAATTAATAGGCAGCTGATTTAAAACAAACAAAAGGAAGTATTTTTTTCACACAGTCAACCTGTGGAACTCTTTGCCAGAGGAGGTTGTGAAGGCCAAGACTATAACAGGGTTCAAAAAAAGAACTAGATAAATTCATGGAGGATAGGTCCATCAATGGCTATTAGCCAGGATGGGCAGGGCTGGTGTCCCTAGCCTGTATTTGCTAGAAGCTGGGAATGAGTGACAGGGGATGGATCACTTGAGGATTCCCTGTTCTGTTCAATCCCTATGGGGCACCTGGGATTGGCCACTGTCGGACCAGAGGATACTGGGCTAGATGGACCTTTGGTCTGACCCACTGTGGCCGTTCTTGTGAGGCTGCTGTCTGTCTAGGTTCCCACATTGGCTGTGTTTTAGGGAGGGAGGAAGAGTTCATAACCTGCTGTTGGCTTTGTCACTGTAAGGAAAGATCTCGGAGCAAGAGTCTCAGAATTTTTGCCGACAGGTTCTTGACAACAGCCTGTTGCCATTTGCTAGTTTGCCGTTGCTGGTGATTTACGAGTGAAGTGCAGGGTGCTGGATTAGGCTTTAGAGCTGGGGTCTCCTGACTAGGAACCGAGTGGAACAAGTTAGCCCGTTAGGTCACAGGGCAGGGCAGTTAGTGCACAGGCGCTGGAAGTAGAGGAGCTGGGGGGCTGCCTCACCGCCGGCTTGAAGTAGTGGATCCGCAACCCTCCCGCTCAGCCCCAGACCCCGCCCCACCCCCACTCCACCCCTTCCCCAAGGTCCCACCCCACCTCTTCCCGCCCCCGCTCCACCCCGTCCCTCCTCTTCCAGGTATCCTGGAGCTGCTGCCTGGCACTGCTTTCATGGCTTTAGTGGAGACAGAATCCTCTTTCTGCCCCCTCCTCCCTAAACAGTTAGAGAGGGAAAATAGTTTTCAGTGTAGCCCCTTGTTTTCACTTGGCGATAAACTTTCCAAAGCAGTCACCTTTGTCTGAACTCTCCCATGTTTAGCCTCTACCCAGAGGCAAGTCTTCGTATTTAGAAGATTTAAAATACCAGTTTTTTAGACTCTGGGAAACCTTTTTGTCTCCCACTTCCTATCTCTGGAAGTGAGGGAGAACTGCTCCTGAACAGTCATGAACTGTTCTCAGGGAGGGGAACAGGCGTGAAGATGCAGAAAGTTTGCATGTAAAATATAAATATAGCCAATATTTGAAAACCATCCCGGTCACATGTGCAGTTGCAGTATATATCTGAGCTGTGCTTAGGGATGTAAAAGGAAGAGTATGTGTGGTTAATTAGCTAAGTGAATTCTGCAGGATCAGGTAGGCGAGCAAAGTGTGACAGAAGGGAAATCTCTCTGGGATTTCACTCTCTCCGCCTGGGTGGCATCTTGTCCTGTTCGCCAGTGGAGCTGTTGGTTGCTCTGGGAATAATTGGTGCCGTTGGTTTTCTCTGCTCACACTGAACCCACGTTGCATGGGCCTTGGGAGAGGGGCACTGTGATCGCTGTTGTGACGTCTACATGCTGAGAGTCAAGGCAGCCTCGGAAGCAATCCCTTTAACACGAGGATTAAACTTGCCAGGGATCCTCCTTCCTGAAAGGTCTTGCCAGGCTCCATGGTGCTGACCTGCTGACTTTGAGCCAAGTCTTTGCAGTGGCATTCCTTGGCTTATGGGTCTGTGAATTTGAACGATCTGTGTTAATGGGGCGGGCTTTGCTTCTGCCTCGGCCTCCGCCAAAACCGTGAAAGCAGCAGCTCCAGGACACCTGGGACTTTCAACACAGCTGCAACAGCAGAGCTTGCAGGCTTCCAAGGAATGTCTTCTTGCACTGTTGGCACGAGAAAAGGCCTTGGCCAATTACTAATGTGCAGCATAAATCGTGGTGGAGACAGGGTAGGTCAGAGGAGGGAGACAGGATCAGTAAAGCATTACGGTCAATGAGAGACAGTCCTTAGAGAAGAAACAGCCTCTAATTATAAAGAGAAGGGAAAACATGATGAGATACATTACAAAGACAGAAAGGGCTTTGCAGTTGCTTTCCGACCTTCTCCCTACCATCCATCATGTCAGTGGAAGAGCAGCTCCTAAATCTGTGTGCTGGGTGAGTGAGAAGGTGCGATGCCCAGGCCCAGAGGCAGAGTGTGGCTCACACCTGCAGGCTGTCCCAGACATGCCCTTGGAAGGGAATGCCCTGACCGAACTTAAATCACCAATATACAAGGTGGGTAAAAGTGGATTTAAATTTTAGAAAGACCAGATATTTTAATTTAAATTAAATAATTTTCTTTTAAAAAACCAAACCTGTTTGAAGTTAAATTTGAAATTAAGACAAACCTATGTTAAGGCCTAAACTTACTACAGTAGACTATAGTCTACTAAAATGAAATTAAAAAAACATTGCATCAATGAGCCCTCTGCTAATTTTAATAAATTAAAGGATGCTACTTTTAAAATTATATACAGAATCATGGGGGAAACATCTTTAACTTTTGAGGTCAACTCAGGCTTTATAAATATGTTACGATGTCATGCTACGTTAAGTAAAATACATTGTCATCTTTAAAATAGAGATAATGCTGGTATTTACATCTTTCCACATGCAAGTAATTTTTAGTTGTGCAGAGAAGCTTTTGCCTTAATTTACTTTTGGTTTCAGTTTAACTAGCAAGTGCAGAAAGAATTTTTTTCCCCATTTGGATTATTTCATTCAAAGTTGAGAGGCTGGCTGGGAGTTGAAAAAGCAAGAAAGCTTGTTTTCCTCTTCCAGTCTATGAATTAAAACCAGGTGGGAGAGGATGAGACTTACTAGTTCTAAAAACCTGAAGAACATAGGGCCAGATTTTCAGAGATGCCTAAAGATGGAGATAGGTGTCTATGGGGATTTTCAAAAGCATCTAAGCAGATTACAGGTGACTAACTCCCATGAGCTAGGGACCTAATGTTCAGGTACTTTTGAAAAGCCCCCTCAGCACCTAGCTCATCTGCATCTTTGGGTGCATAAATGCCTTTGAAATCTGGCCTCTGGTAACAGTCAGTTCACAAACTACGTCTCATACCGCCTTTGTTTAATTAATCAGTTTTAAATGCAGAACATGGTTTTATAAACTTTTCTTATATATCCACGTTTAAGATAGCTTTATTTAACTAATAAAAATACCCTTTAAAATGCTGGTTTTTTGCATTTTTAACTAAATTCCAATTCCTATCCAAATGCAGCTTGACAGAAATCACAAGTAAAACCATCATAATCTGGTAAATGAGAAATGCAACATTTTTACATTTTTTTTACACAGAAAATAGTGAATTAAGAACTTCATTCAATTTATGTTAAGCTATATAATTGCTTAAATAAATGTATATAGCTGTAGCATATCATGGTTAGCAAAAAGAAATACCATACTAAGTGCAAACGCTTATATTTAATTGGAATTGACATGTTTGAGTGGTTCATTTTCATTAGTTTGATATAACGATTCTTTGGAAAGATAACTAAAAAAGAACAAATACAAAATCAGATTAAAATCAATTAATCAAATCAAGGTTTCCTGCTTGGTGATTTAAATCATGATTTAAATCAGTGATATAAGTCACTTTGATTTAAATCAATCCACCCTGCCAACATATCCCCAGGTATGGGGGGCCTAGGGGTGGCTTGCTGCGAAAGGGTGGATCACCTTGCTGTGTCTGGGATTGGAGTCCCCACAATTGATCTTTCCACAATCGGGCAACCGTAGTTTAACTCAGCCGAGGACTAGGAGTAGCTCCCTTGGGCCCAGAACTGAGGGCAAGTGGATTTAACTGGATGTAGGGGGCATGTCCTGTGTCCGTCCTTCCTCCTCCATGAGTCTGTGAGGAACAGTTACAGGAAGCAGATAAAAACCTGCTGCCATCTCTTGAGGGTACAAAGCAAAGGCGATGGGTGGAGGAACATGCGGGTCCCTTGCCTCCCCCCCAGCCCCTTGCACCAGCTCCTTGCACTGATTTGCTGCTTGGCTTGTGCTGAGCGTGCTCACACGGGCTGAGGATGCTCAATAACTAGGGCCTACCAAATTCATGGGCCATTTTGGTCAATTTCACGGTTATTGGATTTAAAAAATCATAAATGTCATGATTGCAGCTATTTAAATCTGCGATTTCCCAGTGTTGGAGTTGTAGGGATCCTGACGCAGAAAGGAGGGGTGTGGGGGGAGGGCGGGGGATGTTGCAAGGTTATTGTAGGGGGGGTTGTGGTTCTGCTACTCTTATTCTGGGCTGCTGCTGGCAGCGATGCTGCCTCGGAGCTGGGATCCCGGCCAGCAGCCGCCGCTCTCCGGCCGCCCAGCTCTGAAGGCAGCACAGAAGTCAGGGTGGCAATACTGTGACACCCCTAAAATAACCTTGGGCCCCCCTGCAACTCCCTTTTGGGTCAGGACCCCCGGTTTGAGAAACACTGGTCTGCCCCGAGAAATCGGTATAGTACAGAGTAAAAGCACACAAAAGACCAGATTTCACAGGGGGAGACCAGATTTCAGGGTCTGTGATGTGTTTTTCATGGCCGTGAATTTGGTAGAGCCCTACCAATAACACTGCTGAAGCCGGCTGCCCTCACTCTGCCCCCCGGCTATCCGGAGGCATGGGTCGCCTCTGGTACAAAGTAAGACTTTTTCTTCTGACTCTAACTTGTTTGCTCTGTGAAAGACCCACTTTAACCTGATGTTTGTCCTGCATCTCAGCTGCTTTAGCTTGGCCACTGCTGCTGCATTTGGTGTTGCTTTACAAAGAGTAGATGTCCGGGCACTGACTCTCCTTACGTTATCTCCCAAGGGCCGTTCCTAGTTTAAACAAACACGCGGTATGTTTGCCCTTTACCAAGGGGAAGGCAACAGGGACTTCTCACACAATTAAAGATTTTTACAGATAGGTGTTAAAGTCCCATCAGTACTTGGCGCTGTTGTTTTACTCTAAAGCTTGCCTCTGATTACAAAGGCTTTCCCCCTTTGCATCCAGGATGAGTCCACTTCCATTCCAGGGCCTGGGGATTAGTGTGGCTAGCAAGCAGTGCTTGCTTCACAGCTCCTGCACGATGTTGAAAATGCAGCGCATTGTGCAACGTTGGGATGTCGGCTTTGCTGTAGCTGATTGGACCTTTGTTGTATGCGGTAAGAGCAGAGTTGCTTCTTGCATTGGATGATCTTTAAATACAGCGCCAAGAATGGAGAGGGTTGCAGTAAGCTAGTCTGGTGGCGCAAAAGCTGCGGGTTACTCTGGGACAGCCCATGCCTGATGGGAATGGGCCATAGTCATCTTGCTGGATAGATGGAAGAAGCACTCTTGCCTGCTGCTGCTCACTGGACATCCTGGAAGACTGGGGTTCCCGTGGGGAACACTTGACATAGTGGAGCTGACAGCTGCTCCTCCATCTTTTCCAGTTGCTTCCCGCCACCCAGCCCATTCCCATAACCTAGCTGTGGTCTTGGTTGAGTTTCAGCAAGCAAGCTGTTTTTCCAGCCCCACTCTTAACTTGGAGCTAGCCGTGCTGTCTGAACCCGAGGGGCAGAGGAGAGGGAGGAGTGTCAAGGTCACCGTGTGCCCCAGTACTCGCTCTCCGCTTGTGGCAGGGTAACCAGCAGGAGTGATGGAATAGGAGCTTGAGGGATCCTGCATGGCAGCCTTTGGAGCAGAAGAGCCAGTGGTCCAGTTTTGCCATCCAGCGCCTCCCTTATACATGACTGGAACCAGTCCAGCGCCCCGACTTTATCAGTTAATGATGTCAAAGGACAGCTGACAATTTTGAGAGTACTGGCTTGGACCCTTGGCCTTTCCTACATCACTGGAAGGAGTTTCAAGCCATCCTGAGGTGTAAAACCAGGCCTCAAGGGGTAAAGGAACTGAGGACTCCAGATGGTCCCAGAACTGCCCTGCTTCCCTGAAGAGAGGAAGAGCCGTAATTGAGACGAGTGGACGCGTGAAGGGTTGGTTTGGGAAAAATGGTTCTTTTGATGATAGAAGCCGTGTTGTGGCTTTTTGCTCATTGTGATGTTGAAGTGGAAGGGTTTGGATGTTCAGAGTGTTGTAGTTCCGTGGAATCATAGAATATCAGGGTGGGAAGGGACCTCAGGAGGTATCTAGTCCAACCCCCTGCTCAAAGCAGGACCAATCCCCAATTTTTGCCCCAGATCCCTAAATGGCCCCCTCAAGGATTGAACTCACAACCCTGGGTTTAGCAGGCCAATGCTCAAACCACTGAGCTATCCCTCCCCCCCAGCTATCCATCCCCTGCAGGCTGGCAGCAACACCTGTCTTCAAGCAAGTTTGTCTAGCAACATTGGTACTGAGCCGTGTTGCCCATCTCTCTGTGTCACTAGGTTCCCCTGTTCCCGTGCCAATGACCTTGTGATATCTAATCCTAAAACCTTTCTGTTCTGTGGGTCATGACCCTGGGGCTTGTCTGCACTGTGTAGCAGGGAAGGCTCCCAGTGAGTGAGGAAGGAAGCCACAGGCACAAAGGGTTAAGTGAAAAGATGCTCTGCTCGCTCTCCTGCCAAGTTTTACTTTAGGATTCACAGTAGAAACAGCAAAGACCTGGGACCATGGGGGAAAGGCGGGGGTGCCTCCCTGCCGCTGGCAGATGGATGGGCAGGCAGCTGATGAGCTGCTGATGCCACCGGATTTATTTCCTTTTTTCCACTATTTTCTTCATAGAATCATAGAATCATAGAATATCAGGGTTGGAAGGGACCCCTGAAGGTCATCTAGTCCAACCCCCTGCTCGAAGCAGGACCAGTTCCCAGTTAAATCATCCCAGCCAGGGCTTTGTCAAGCCTGACCTTAAAAACTTCCAAGGAAGGAGATTCCACCACCTCCCTAGGCAACGCATTCCAGTGTTTCACCACCCTCTTAGTGAAAAAGTTTTTCCTAATATCCAATCTAAACCTTCGATCCTTTGTAGCCTCTCTTATGGCGAATGACAGGCTCTGCCTCCTGGACCTGCGGCTAAACAGGCCTGGCTTTGGGGGTAGGTGAGGCGGGGAGGGGAAAGGGGTGGCTGTTGCTCAGACTCGTCACGTATCGTTATCCTCCGGTTGACTGTTTTAAATCGCCCCATGCGCGCACATGTCCCATGTGGGCTGGGAGACTGGAAATACTGTGAACTGGCTCCCTTCATTTTTAATCCCGCTGGGGATGAGGGCAGCTGCAGTGCAGCCCCCATTCCGCCCCTGCCCTCCGCCCTAGAGTGCTCCCACCTGAAAGGCCACCCCATTTGCTACAGGGCCAGGACGCCTTTGGGGTTGGGGGATGCTTCCATCCTGAGCTGGCAGCGGGGCCTTCCCTGCTTCTGCCTGGCAAGACGCTTGGAGATTATGAAACCCTTTCCCCCCAACCTGTCTGTCAGGTTCTTGTCTCTCCCTTCTCCTTTCCTGGTGACAGGACTGTTCGTTTTCATGACTCTCTTGTACTTTGGGTATTTTTAAAGGGGAATGTCAGGCATTCATCTGCACCCCTCCCCGAAATTGCTAGGTTTGACCCCTAGCCCAGGGGGTAGGAGGAGGTGGAGAAAGGCTGCTGGCTCAGCCCTGCTGGGATTTAAGAACCATTCTGGGATTCCCTTTTTGCCAGGCAGATGGAGGCTTGGTGTGCAGCAGAGCCCTTCCCTGTGGAGAGCAGCTCTGCCATCTGAAATGCTTTCCTTGCTGGAGGAATCAAAGTGGAGCCTGTGGGGCTCTCCCTGCCCCTCTCTCCCCCTGCCTGCTGCCCACAGTGGCTGTGAGTAGAGGTTAAAGCAAATGGGGAAGAAAGTGCATGTTTGTAAATCAGTGCAAATCTCCCTCCTTCTCTGCCATGCTGGGATGTCTCCACCCAACCCTCCTCCCAGGTCTGTCCTAGGTTCCATTCTCCCTGGCCCATCCTGGGCCCCCAGAACCTTGCCCTGGGCCGTGCGGCTCGTTGTGCAGTATGTCTGTATTTTCAGAGGCTGGGGGGGATGTTCTGTGTGTAAAATTAGCATTGTCTTGTTAGTCCTTTTCAGGCTAATTCGGAGTGAAATGCTTTAGCAGCATTGGGCTGATTCTATCCGGAGAACAAGAACTAATTAAATTCACTCTGACCATCAAGCAGTACATTATTTATATCCAGACAGATGCAATCTAATCTGTAGCATCCAGCTCAACTGAACATGCATCCTACTTGAGTCTGAGACGGGGGAAGAAGTAGATTAAAGGCATAAGAGTAAAGGAGCGAGAGAGTGAGGGGAGAGAGCAAGAGAAGGGAAGAAACAGAGCAGCATCCGGGAAAGGGAGGATGGGGAGCTAGGCAGCCGGCAAATTGTTCTCTTCTTCTTTCTCATTGACATTCAGTTTCTAATCTTGCATGGAACCCTCCCAGCAAGGGCCTGTTTGCCGAAGCGGTGCAGGCTGCGTCTGGGAAGGGGTTTTCACTAAAGTGAGCATTATAGACGTTTGATGGTGCCTCTCCTCACTGCGCAGAGCTGTGGCTTGCTCGTTCACTCTTGCACACTCAGAGACAGAGGTGCGTTTGAATTTTAGCTGCTTGATTGGTCAGTTACCGTGGGCTGCTGTAGTGACCCTCTCGTCTGTGACTGGTGCCACATGGAGCCAGCAGCTCTCACTTGGGTCTTGCACTCCCTGTGTTGCAACCTTCTGTACCACAAACTTGGCCTCTAAAGTTGTAGGCAAAAATGGAGGTGACATTCTCAAACCAGCATCCTAGTGCTTTGCCCAGCGCCTGCCTCCTCCCTGCTTCATCAGGAAGTGGTGCAAACAGTGGCTCTCAACCAGGGGTACGCAGAGGTTTTCCAGGGGGTACATCAACTCATCTAGAGATCTACCTAGTTTTACAACAGGCTACATAAAAAGCATTAGCGAAGTCAGTACAAACTAAAATTTCATGCAGAGAATGAATTGTTTATACTGCTCTATGTTCTACACACTGAAAGGTAAGTACAATATTTATATTCCAGTTGATTTATTTTATGAGACGGTAAAAAGGAGAAAGTCAGCCATTTTTCAGTAATAGTGGGCTGTGACATTATTAATCGAGTCCTGTATCAGCCATTCCATTATCTCGCACAGGATCCATGTCAGGCTGGCAGGCCTGTTCCTGGGTCATCCCGTTTACCCTGTTTAAAAATTGATACTACTTACACTTTCTTCCAGTCTTCTGGAACTTCCCCAATGCTCCAAGACTTACTGAAAATCAACATTAATGGTCCAGCGAGTGCCTCAGCCAGCTCTTTCAAAATTCTTGTAGCATGTTATTTGGACCTGCTATTTAAAAATGTTTGACATTAGTAGGTTCCTTTTGACATCCTCCTGAGATACGTGTGGAATGCGAAGAGTGCTATCACCATACAATGAGACTATATCCTCTGGTTTTCCCCCAAATGTCTTTGAAGCCCATCAAGGTTGGCTGGTGGAGTTCTTCAAAGCTCCCTTGCCCCCTCAGGAAGCTAATCATGACCTTTGCAGAGCATGTGTGGCCCAGGAGGGAAGGGTGTTTTGCAGTGTCTGTAATGGATGGGCAGTTGGAAATATTCTTCCTCCTCTGGATAAAACCGTGTGAAAGTGAGTAGTACTGGTTCCCATTATTGCCTCGTGAATTTCTTGCCTCTTGCCATTGTAGCTGGCTCTCTATTTCTCTCTCTCACTAACTGCAATGTGATCTCTCTCTTCCATGAGGCACCCCTCCACTCGTCACCCGGCATGGCCCCCCCAAAGTCTGTCTTTAGGATGCAGGCAGGTACAGCAGCCTAATCTCATAGCAGATACAAACTGTTATGATCTCTTTAAAGATTTTTTGGGGTTATCTGACCCCAGTGTCTGATTAGATCATTCTTGTGTCTCAGTGGTAACATGAGCTTCGACTGCTTAAAAGCTGCAGTTCACTCTAATTACTATTGAGCTGACATACCTCTCCTTCTCTCAAATCGAAGGGAAGAGTGAACAATCATTTGCTAATCCTTCAGGGGGTTGTGAAGGATTCCAGCAACCTCGGAGACTGCTTTCAGCTGGTAGCTGATTAGAATATTATGTTTAAAAATGATCTGGCTATTATTTAGATCAGACACATACAACCAAGTCAGTGCATTTCATTATTGTTTTGAAGTATAAAGGAGAGAGATCCTGAATGCACACGGCTTGGGGACCAGCAGTCCAGGTGTTGTAAAGTGCAGCACTAAACATAAATTGGGGAGCTAAGCTGGGCAGAGCTGCTGGGGTTGTGTCTCAGGTCATCAGGAGATCTTTGGGTAAAAGCACCAAGACTTGGTGTTGACGTACGTAACCTGCTCATCAGCTTTGATAAACATGTCAGCACAACCCCGACCTACCCAGCCTGTACTGGGCCCTGTGTAAAAGCCAGGCTGGACTCTTTGGGGATGGTGAGTTGTTTCAAAGGCTTGATCAGAAATAATAATACCACCTAGCTCTTGTGTAGTGCTTTTGAGCTGTAGCTATCAAGGAGCCCCCCCCCCCGGGAACGGAGGGGATGAGTGGGGGACAGAGAGAGAGAAGAGGGGTGTTGCTCACAGACCGTTTGGGAGCAGGAAGTGAATGGGGAAGGGGAGGGGGCCTGGTGGTGAGGAATTACAGCCTGAGAGTCTAGGAAAGGGTGGGGCATGAAGAGAGGCAGGTAGTCTGATGATGACTTTGAGGCTAGCTGCTCTGACTGCGTTTATTAAGGTCTCAGAGAATAAATCAGCTGTTAATCAGTCTGTGTCCTTTTATAGGCTGAATTCCTCAGGTCCCCCATGCAGAGAGCTGGAGCAGAGATTTCTTCAAGGCTGCTCAATAATTCTTCCTCTTAAATAGAAAACGCCATCCAGCTCCAGGGCTTGCAACATGCTTGCATGCAGTGTTCAGTAGCTCCTGAACGGACGCTTTCTCCAGCAAATTTATTTTTCCATAATATTCAAGGTAAAGGTGCAGGCAAGAGGCTATGAAAACATTATGAGTAGCAAAAACTCTGCTATCAAAGCAAAGCCCTGTGGCAGGAAGGGAGAGGGGAGTCTCTAGGAAAAGCTTCCCGCCTCCTCCTCCAGTCATGGTGCCTTTTGGAAAGACTGAACGCAAGGGTCGTTTACAATCGCACTGGTGATTGGTCTTTGTGGCAGGGAAGGGGAGCCCCCATTCTCCGTGCTGTTTAACTACATTAATAGTCACAGCTCCTGGGGCAGCGGGCCTGGGGGAGATGGAACACCTAGAGGTCCAAGTCGCTCTCCTAGCCAGTATCCGAACTCGGGAGTTGCTGGAGCCTAGTCTCCAGCTCCCTCCTCTAGAACACATCTTCTCTCAGTGAATAAAAAGAAGGCAGACGTTCTGCTCTGCCTTGTTCACTCCAGCTGCAGGCACCTGCGTGTTTGCTGGCAGCTCTGGTAACTGCTTTAGGGTTGGTCTGGCTGTGCTGGAGAAGCAGTACGTTGCCTGGGCCTAGCTGTGTGTGTTGGAAGAGGCCCCAGGAATATCTGACATCCTGCTAAATGCCCTTGGTAGCAGCAGAAGCTGATAAAGGGAGGAACCAGCGCCAGGCAGGGATAACCTTCGAAAAGCTGCAGAACTCCTGTTCTAACCCCTGAGCATGCGTGTGTGCGGGCGTGCACAGAGCGGGCCGGTTTGATCCCCTCTCGGCTCACTGTGTGTGAGTTAGTGAGGTGAGGACGCACGACGCAGCTTCAGACAAGCAGAAAGGCTGAAAAAGTAACATGAAAAGCAAGCCACAGTTTCCACTTGTAGCCGAATTGGATAATAGGAGGTTGATTAAACAGCTTGTCTTGGAGGAAGGAATTAAGAATTTCCCTCTGGGTTTGATGAAATTGGTTGGAAGGAAACACTGGCAGAGAGCAAGAGTCAGCCAGCTGGAAGAAAGCGAACTTTGGAGTGTCAGTCAGTAGGGCTGGCAGTGTCTGATTCCACTGACCTCCTTGGCCCTGGAGTGTGACAGCCACGCAGTGGTGCGTGTGATCCCACCACAGAGGACACTTTAAATGCAGCCTTGTGGGTGAGGGTGAACTCCCAGAGAGCTCCAGGCTCCCTCTGCACTGCTCCCTCCAGAGCAGCAATGGCAGCAAGCCCTTTTCTGGTGAGTTAGTGTTACCATCTGCTCTCTGAAGGGGGGCTGAGACACAGGGAGGAAGTGACTTGCCCAAGGCTGCAGTGGGAGGCAGTGTCAGGGTAGGGTTAGGATGGGCATTCTTGGCTCCGAGTGCTGTGCTCACACCTCTGCTCTGCCCCCTGGTGCTCACAGCACAGAATTTCAGCTTCTGATGACACTGACCTCACTTCAGAATGCAAAAATAAAAACAACTCCGACCCTGGAGCATTTCCCTGCTTGGGCCTGGCTCCCCTCCCCCTGTTTGGGGAAGGAGGAGCTATTTCTTTCCTCTTTGAACCTGGGTTAAAATGTCATTCCTTCCACCCAGCAGAGAAGCACAGGTAGCTTATCAGGACCTGGGAAAAGCAGAGACATTCCTGCATGGTAGCAAAAGAGATTAAAACATGGAGCTGCCAGCAGCTCCTTCCCTGCGCTCTGGCTCCAGGGAGGTTGCTTTTCTAGAGCAATGGGGCAAAGGATGTGTCGTCTATGGAGAATTTGCCCCGGGGGGGGGGTGTTTGCTCTAGGTGGGTGGGGAGGGGGCTGGTTCGTGAGTGAGCTCTTCTCAGAGCACTGAGAGCTAAGACTGCATCCCAGCCTCTATGGAAAAAGTTTGTAGAGAAAAGGGGCTCTTCAGCGAAAGGTTGCTCTCGGGCTCTGCAGCAGCGTTGCGGGGCCTGTGGGGAACAGTGGGCTAAGCAGCAGGAACAATATACCACTGTAAGGAAAAGAAGCAAAGCAATTCCTGCTCGTAGCGAGTGGAGAGAGGATCTCGCTACATGTGTACTTCATAGGCAAGTGGCTTTGCACTTTAACAGGCTTGTGGCCAAGAATTGCACTGGGCCCTTGAACTCCGTTCTGTCCCAGGAAGGCAAATTAATGGGTTTTATGCTAGGCTACAATGTTGGGCTAATGTTCAAAGTGGCTAATCCTCAGTGATCTTTATTCTTCGGATTCGTGTTCAGGGTTTGGGCAGAGGTGGTTCTGTTGGCTGTGGGCAGGGGAGGGAATGTTCGAGATGCTCTGTACCAGTGCTGGTGGCTGTTGGCGTGTCCCTTCCTGGAGTGGCTATGGAGCATTGAGCGTTAATGGTGACTCTGTTGCTTGGGAGACGGGGGGTTGGAATACATGCAGGTTCTCTCCATAAACCCTTGGGGTTGTTTGCTTCTGGCTGAGGAGTGGCATGGAAGGTGCCTTGGCAGAGAAAGGCAACGTGCTGGCTTCCGTGTACTTAAAGCTACTTTCCCTTATCTCAGGGGTGGGCAAACTTTTTGGCCCAGACGCTACATCTGGGTATGGAAATTGTGTGGTGGGCCATGAATGCTCATGAAATTGGGGTTGGGGTATAGGAGGGGGTGAGGGTTCCGGCTGGGGGAGCGGGCTCTGGTGTGGGGCCAGAAATGAGGAGTTTGGGTGCAGGAGGGGGCTGCAGGGTGCTGGGGTGCGGGTGGGGGGATGAGGGATCCCCTGAGGGTGCGGGCTCTGGGGTGTAGGAGGATGGGACCAAGGGGTTTGGAGGGCGGGAGGGGGATCAGGGCTGGGGTAGGGGGTTGGGATGCAGGGAGGGTCAGGGGTGCAGGCTCCGGATGGCACTTACCTCAAGCAGCTTCTGGAAGCAGCGGCATGTCCCCACTCCGGCTCCTACACGGAGGCACGGCCAGGCAGCTCTGTGCACTGCACTGTCCACAGGCGCCGCCCCTGCAGCTCCCATTGGCCCGTTTGCTAGCTAATGGGAGCTGCGGGGGTGGTGCTTGTGGTGGGGGCAACGTGCAGAGCCCCCTGGTTGCCCCATGCGTAGGAGCCGGAGAGGGACGTGCCGCTGCTTCCGGGAGCTGCGCGGAGCAAGCCCCTGACCCTGCTCACCGGCAGGAACTTGAGGGCTGGATTAAAACGTCTGAAGGGCCGGATGCAGCCCCTGGGCGATAGTTTGCCCATCCCTGCCTTATCTAGTGTCAGTCCCTGTTCAAGTCCATAGCACCCAGAAAAACATGTTAGGAAGGTAAATATGAAGCTAGTGAACAGGAGCAGCAAACGGGAGTTTTGCAAGGGATTTTGGAGACGGAGAGGAAGATAACCCTAATATACCTTCTGTCCAAACGTAGGGCAATAACCCCCTCACCCACAAAAGCAAACCAACCAAAACAGAAACCACACATAGAACAAACACCAGTACCCCCTGCAAGAGTGCAACTAATGCAGGCAGAAGTCCTGCAGCGAAGTGGGAGCTGTCCAGTGCATTGCACGGAATGCTGTATGTATGATTCCCTGCCTTTTGGGCAGGGGACGTGTGTGCGCGTTCAGTGCGAGCAGCTCATGGCCCTCAGCGACCGAGTATGGGCTGAACTGGAGGAGCTAAGGGAGACAGAGAGATGCACAGAGGAGGCTTTTCAGGTCACGGTAGAGTGAGTCCCAGCCCCAGTCTGCCAGCCTCTGTGCTGCGGAGGAGGATGAAAGTCTTGGGGAAGGAGAACATCAGGCTGGAGCTCAGGGAAATGATCCCATAGTTGGGACCCTCCTTCAAGATGATGTTATGTATCCTTTCGCACTGAGGATACCTCTCCAGGGGAGGC
Organism: Eretmochelys imbricata; assembly: GCF_965152235.1. Taxonomy (NCBI): domain Eukaryota; kingdom Metazoa; phylum Chordata; order Testudines; family Cheloniidae; genus Eretmochelys; species Eretmochelys imbricata. The sequence continues at coordinate 1,763,964 of NC_135585.1, read as the reverse complement.
TACCCCAGTTACTAAGAAGAGACAGGTAGTAGTAATGGGCGGGTTCAATTATTAGAAATATAGATAGGGTTTGTGATGACAGCAAAATCCGCAGGTAAATTTCCTGCAGCGTGCGAATCTCACAAGACAGCTAGACAGATTTATGTACAGTGCTGGGTGATCATGGTACATGTAGGTACAAATGCCATAGGGAAAGGTAAGAAAGAGGTATGGGGGCCAAATTTAGGCTGCTAGGTAAGAGATTAAAGTTCAGGACCTCCATGGTGGCATTCTCTGAAATGCTTCCAGTTTTGCACACAGAGCTAGTTAGACAGGCAGACCTGCAGAGACTCAGTGCGTGGATGAGACAGTGGTATTCGGAGGAGGGATTTAGGTTTATTAGGAACTGGGGAACCTGCTGGGAAAGGAGGAGCCAATTTAGGAAGGAGGGGCTCCACCTATACCAAAACAGAACCAGATTGCTGGCATGGAAAATTAAAAAAATCATAGAGGAGTTTTTCAGCTAAGGGCTGGGAGAAAGGTGACAGGTGTGGAGGAGCGCGTGGTTCGGCCAGACACATCCCTTAGGAAGGGATTTAGTAAAGGGGGTACTCTATAGCCTAGTAAAGAGGAGGGCATTGAAGTTGAGAAAGTACAGGTGCAAACTGAAGAGAAACAGTCAAATGAAAGAATCCCATTCAGTTACATCACATGAAGGCAGATAACTAAATATTGACACTTTTTTATAAGTGCTTGTATACAAATGCAAAAAGTCTAAATACTAAGATGGGTGAATTTGAGCATTTGGTATTAAAAGAGAATATTTTTATAATAGGCATCACAGAAACTTGGTGGAACAATGTTAATCAACATGTCCCAGTAATACCAGGGTGCAAAATATATAGGAAGGACAGAGTAGTCACACTGCTGGGAATAGGCACTATATGTGAAAGAAGGCATAGAGTCAAATATAGTAAAAATCTTAAATGAATCAAACTGTTCCGTCAGATCTCTATGAATATAAACTCTGTGCTGGAATAATAAGAGTATAGCAGTAGGAATGTACTGCCAATCACCTGATTAGGATGGGGACAGTGACTGAAATGTTCAGGGAGATTAGAGATACTATAAAAACAGAAAACCCAATACAAATGGGAGATTTCAGCTATCTCCATGTTGACAGGGAACATGTCACCTCAGGACGGAAAGCAGAGAGAACATTTCTAGACATCATAATGGCTGATTCTTAGAGCAGCTAGTCCTGGAACCCGCAAGGGGAGAAGCAGTTCTTGAATTAGTCCTAAGTGGTGCACAGATGTGGTCCAATATAGCTAAACTGCTCAGTAATAGCGACCATAATATAATTAAATTTAACATCTTTGTGGGGGGAAATACCAAAGAAACCCACCACTGTAGCATTTAACTTCAAAAAGGGGAACTCACAAAAACAAGGAGGCTAGTTAAATGGAGATGAAAAGGAACAGTCACAAGAGTGAAATGCCTGCAAGCTGCATGGAAACTATTTAGAAACACCACACTAGAGGCTCAAACTATAAGTATACCCCTAATAATAATAATAAAAAAAAAAAGCAAGAGGACCAAAATAATGCCACAGTTGCTAAACAGCACTGTAAAAGAGGCAATCAGAGGCAAAAAGACATCTTTTTAAAACTGGAAGTCAAATCCCACTGAAGAAAATAGGAAGGAGCATAAACTCTGGTAAGTCAAATGTAAAAGTATAATTAGGCCAAAAAAGAATTTGAAGAGCAACTTGCAAAAAACTAACAAAACTAACAGCAAATTTTTTTAAGTACGTCAGAAGCAGGAAGTCTTTGAAACAATGAGGGGCCACTGGACAATCAAGGTGCTAAAAGAGCACTGAAGGAAAACAAGGCTGTTGCAGAGAAGCTAAATGAATTCTTTGCATCTGTCTTCGCTGCAGGGGCTATGGGGGAGATCCTCACCCTCGCCATTCTTTTTAGGTGACAAATTGGAGGATCCCAGATTGAGGTGTTAGTAGAGGAGGTTTTGGAACAAATTGATGAAAAAAAACAAACCAGCAATAAGTCACCAGGACCAGATGGTATCGCCCAAGAGTTCTGAAGGAACTCAAATATGAAATTGCAGAACTACTAACTGTGGTATGTAACCCGTTACTTAAATCAGTCTCTGAACCAGCTGACTGGAGGATAGTTAATATAATGCTGATTTTTTTAAAAAAGGCTGCAGAGGTGATCTTGACAATTACAGCCCAGTAAACCTAAGTTCAGTATCAGGCAAATTGGCTGAAACTGTAGTAAAGAATGGAATTATCAGACAAATCAACACAGTACGTTGGGGAAGAGTCAACAAGGCTTTTGTGCAGGGAAATCATGCCTCACCAATCCATTAAAATTCTTTGAGGTGGTGAACTAGCATGTGGACCAGCGTGATCCAGTGGATAGAGTGTACTTGGACTTTCAGGAAACCTTTGACACAGTCCCTCACCAAAGGGTCTTAAACAAAGTAAGGAGTCGTGGGATCAGAGGGAAAGTCCTGTCATGGATCAATAACTGGCTAAAGGCTAGGAATAGATGGTCAGTTTTCACAGTGAAGAGAGGTAAATAGTGGCGTGCCCCAGGGATCTGTTCTGGGACCAGTGCTGTGCAATGTATTTATAAATAGTGAGGTGCCACGGTTTGCAGATGGTACAAAATTACTCAAGATAGTGTGATAGGGTTGGGCCAGATAGCTATAGGAGAGTAATAGAAGGCAGATATATTAGCCCCAGGTTAAGTAGATCCCTTTTCTCTGGCTAAGGTAACAGGGAAGGTTCCAGAACAGTCAGGAACTTTCTGGAAACAATTAAGGCAGGCTGATTAGAACACCTGCAGCCAATCAAGAAGCTGCTAGAATCAATTAAGGCACGCTAATCAGGGCACCTGGGTTTAAAAAGGAGCTCGCTTCAGTTTGTGGTGTGTGTGCGAGGAGCTGGGAGCAAGCAGTGCGAGGAGCTGAGAGTGAGAAGGCGTACTCCTGGAAGACAGAAGTACAAGCATTACCAGACATCAGGAGGAAGGTCCTGTGGTGAGAATAAAGAAGGTGTTGGGAGGAGGCCGTGGGGAAGTCGCCCAGGGAGTTGTAGCTGTCGCACAGCTGTTACAGGAGCCACTGTAGACAGCTGCAATTTACAGGGCCCTGGGCTGGAACCCGGGTTCCCCCATCCTTCCACCCCCCCCCCCAACTCCCTACGTGATACCAAAGGAGTTGAACTGGACTGTGGGTTCTACACGAGGGGAAGGTCTCTGGCCTGTTCCCTGATCCACTGAGTGGATCAGCAGAGACTGCGGGGATTGTTCTTCTTCCTTTCCCCATGCTGGCCAGTGATGAGCCTAACTGAGTGAATGGCAGATTTGAGCCACGAAAGTGGCCAATCTGAGGGCTGCCGGGAACCTCTGAGGCGAGAAAATCCGCCAATAAGCGCAGGACCCACCAAGGCAGAGGAGGAACTTTGTCACAATAGTTAAGTCCAAAGCAGACTGTGAAGAGTTACAAAGGGATCCCATTAAAGTGGGTGACTGGGCAACAAAATGGCAGATGAAATTCAATGTTGATGCATGCAAAGTAATGCATATTGGAAGAAATCACAACTATACACACAAAATGATGGGGTCTAAATTAGCTGTTACCACTCAAGAAGGAGATCTTGGAGTCACTATGGCTAGTTCTCTGAAAACATCTGCTCAATGTGCAGTGGCATTTGAAAAAATAAACAGGGTTAGGAACCATTTGGAAAGAGAGAGATAAGATGGAAAATATCATAATGCCACTGTATATATCCAGGGTACTCCCACACTTCAAATACTGCGTGCAGTTATGGTTGCTTCATCTCAAAACAGATATATTAGAATTGGAAAATACAGAGAAGGGCAGCAAAAATCATTAAGGGTATGGAACAGCTTCTGTATGAGGAAAAATTAAAAAAGACTGAGGTGGTTCCTCTTAGAAAAGAGGTGACTAAGGGGGGATACAATAGAGGTCTATAAAATCATGACTGGTGTGGAGAAAGTGAATAAGGAAATGTTATTTACCCCTTCACATAACACAAGAGGCCAGGGTCACCCAATGCCATTAATAATCAGTAGGTTTGAAACTAACACTTCTTCACACAACACACAGTCAACCTGTGGAACTCATTGCCTGGGGATGTTGTGAAGGCCAAAAGTATAACTGGCTTCAAAAAAGAATTCTCTCCAGACTCAAGCAGGAAGGCTATCGTGCTCTGCACTAGTTAGCCCCTCGGTTTGAGTTAGTTTAACATTTTTGAATCTTTTGGGAGCAGCCTGCAGACTATCCATATCATGGGAAAACCACAAACCCGCAGTGAAGAGCGACATAAAACAACAGCGGTTTTTGGTTCCCCAAGTGGTAGCCAACACACACTGTACTGGCCTCAGTGGTACCAGCATATTACGGAGGAAGCTCAAACCAAGAGAGAGCCCGGTTGCTTTGAACTGCAGTGTTTGCCAGCTGGAGAACAGTTAAGCCTGCAGGGGAAGGAATGTAATTTTTAAACTTCTCAGAGCCAGTCATGGGCTGAAGAGTATAAAGAATGTGAAGGACTCTCAGTCTTGCCACAGTTTGTGAGCAGTGCAGAGCTCTGCATGCCTGGGGATGGAGGGAATCGCCATAGATCCCTGCTCAGCCCTCTGCTTCGATTTCTGTGCGCTCAGAATCCCTTCAGGCAATGGATTATTCCAGAGGTGGCCCCGCCGTGGCTGCTGGGTGTTTCGGGGAGGAGGGAGTTGAGCCAAGCTCTGTGGCAGGCAGCAGTGCAGTTCAAAGAGCCAGTGTTTAACATTTTTATTCTTATTTTCCATTTTTGACATTGTTGCTCAGTCCCTCTTTCCCGGCCCTTCGTAAGCTGTTAAATCACTCCATTGATTTCGTGTGAGCATCGCTGAGAGCTCATTTTTATCTTGGTGAAAACCAGACTCGCTCATGGGCACATAATGAAATTGTATAAATATACCCTTAGCTGGGAATCTAATTTATTTTTCCTGTTCATTATGGGGTAGAAGGCCACTATGAAATGTCTAACGTTTTTCCCCCCAGTGCTGGAATTGAAAGGCTGGTGCAGGCTCTTTTCATACTGATGATTTCGTCCTGATTCAATTTAAAGCTGGTTAGAGCTCAAATACTGTAGCATCATTGACAAAGATCAGTGTGGGTTGTAATGCTAATATCGTCTTGGCTGCGGCTTCAGCATCGCCAGAAGAACGCAGGTTAAAAACCGCTTCCATTGGAGAGCAGCTGGGCCTGTAGTGTCCACATGGGTCTATCTGGGCAGGACTGGGAGTAGAAAGGAGGTAAGTTGTTTGCAGCTGCCAGGCCAGCGTGCTGCACCGGAGATAGAAGGGTGACTGGGAGTGCTGGTCACCCCCTCACTTAGAAGCTAAATCTTCTTACCTGGCAGCATGTAGAGGACATCCAGGTTACCATCCTTGGCAGCAAGAAGCTGGGCTGAGTTGGAAAGAGGTGACTTCCTGCAGGAGACCTTGGCAGAGCCAGCTGGAGTGGAGGAGTTTCTGCAGTGGAGCAGAGGGAAGGAAGTGCCTGGGAAGAATGGTCCAGCTGGTGGGGTCAGCAAGATGCTAGGCCGTCCATTTGTCCGTCATTGGGGTTGATTTTTGACTGTATTGAAATTGCTTTAAAGTCATGTTTTTGAGCTATAATTAAGCGGGGCCATTTAGACGGCAGCGGTAAGTGCTAAGCAGAGTTATGCAACTGCTCAGCCTTCTGCAGCATGTTATTTCACCATGAAGTACACCAGGTTTGTGTGTGTTCTACAGTTGTATTTGTTTGGGAGTGATTAGTACAATGGGGGTTTCTAGGGTCGTGTTGCCAAGCTAAGGAAATGCCAGTTATATCCCTGCTGCAGTATCCGCTTAATTGCATCCCTTTGAGAAAGGCACAAGTACTGGTGTACAAGAGCAGCTGGTAAGCTGAGCCAGTGATAGAGGCAGGGGAAGTGGGGTGGGCAATACGCTTAGCCAGCCAGGCCGCCCTGAGCCTCTCTGTTCCTAGTATAGTGTTGGGAGTTGCCTGTCATGCAACTTAGGTTGGGCAGGGTGAGCTGTTTTACCCTCACAATGGCTCCATCTCCCCGAATGGCTGTTCATGGAGTTTATGTGCTGTCAAAGGTACTGCCTCCGAGTCAACACTGGGGAGAGGCACATGCCATTAGCTTTCATCAAAGTGGCACAGCCTAGTGGACCATGCACAGAACTGGGAGCCAGGAGTCGCTGGGTTCTGATGGATTCTGTGAGCCTTGCTCTTTGTTCTTGCCTGAGTCTCAGTGGTCCTGTCTTCTGTATGACATTTCCTCATGCCAGTGTACACAGGGCAAATGGTAGCTAGCTGGCCAGGGACCCCCATCCAGGCTGTGTGGAGGCCAGCTAGTGCAGCTTCAAACCATTGCCCGAATCGTAACAGGGTTTCCTAATTGTGTTAACTTAAGCCAAGATAATTGATAAACACGCCCTTTTTCCCATCCAGGAAAGCCTGTGAGCTCTCTCCGCCGTACTCTGTGAAGCGGGGTACAGGTTTGCTTGCTTAGCTGGCAGGGCATTGAGGATTAATTATTGAAGACTGCGAAGTGCTTTCCCAGTGTAAGTGCCAGGCGTTGTTACCGTTTCGTCCCAGCCACACTTGAGAGGCAGAGCGCTGGGTGTCCGGACGTGCATGAGGAGATGTTACTCTGCAGAGCTTCCTGGGGTCCCTGGGAGCCAGTGAGCAAGAAGGGCTCAGCATCAGCTGTGTGGCTGCCGGCACAGTTGCTGTGCAGATGTTGGGGTAGGACTCGCCTTTGGAAGGCTCAGGACGAGTAGCCACCTTTCGCACGAATGGGTAAGGCATTCACCTGGACAAGCTCTGCCCCCTCTGCCAGCGTGCCCTCTCCCCGGGCCTCTGCTGCCTTCTGCCCTGACACTGGTGGGTCCCCCAGGGGCACAGCTACACTGCATCCACGGGGTGACTGCAGCGCGGGTCGGCATCCCTATGCCAGCTTTCACCTCGTTGGCGTGGCCAAAGAGCAGTGACGATGTGACCGCAGTGTCGTATGGGCTTGGGGTCCCAGGCGGGCCCAGGCTCTGCACTCTTGCGTCTCTGCTGCTGACTTTACTCATGCGAACTAGATGGAAGCTGGTGTGGGGGTGTAAACATGCCCTCGGCGTATCTCTGCACCGCCTGCCCAGCGAGCTTCCAGCCCGGGCCGGCAGACTCGGGCTCATGCTGCCATGCTACAGAGAGCTGTGGAGACGCTGCGGCTCAGGCGCTGAAGCCTAGAGCAGGGGGGATGGACCTCAGAGCCCAAGCTCCAGCCTGAACTGCAGCTTCCAAGTGCTGCTAACAGCTGTTTTCAGAGCAGTGGTGCAAGCCCCCTCAGCTAGGGCTGGGGGCGGGCTGCTGCAGGCCGTGTGAGAGGGCAGCAAGCTGCGGCAGGACGGAATTGGGTGCCTGGGATACTAGAAGGGCCTCCCCCACTGAAGGCTTCTTGCATTTGTTTGTTGCGCAGAATCCCGGCTTTCCACTTATCTCACTTTCTTCAGCGCTTTAGAGTGTCAAAAGTCATCTCTGCCCCGCCCCCAAGTGTTCAGATACAAGCACATGAGCCGCTTCCGTGCTGCATTCTGCTGTGCCCCCTTCTAACAGGCACAGAAGAGCCCAGCAATTCAGCTTTAAGGAACCAGCAAGGGGCACTTTTGTGGGCACAAATGAGGTAAATGGGACCCTGGCTCTTCCCAGGAGCAGTGTCCGTTTTGGCACCTAGCGCTTTGCTTGAGCAGCTTTTGGGGCTGCTGGAGGCAAGGTTCTCTGGAGAGCTGTCAGGGGCCTCCTGCCTCCGGCCCCTTGGCTGCTCTGATGCTCCCCTGACTAGACTTGGGTTTGTTTCTGAAGAGCATCATGGAGCAGTAGGAGGGAGGATCTATGACCTGAATATTTACACTTCTGTCCTTCACCCTCCCTCCCACCGGAAAGCTGGGATAATTGGTGAGAGCTCCAAGCCCTGTGTGCCAGCGGACACATCATTCCAGCAAGAGCAGAAATTAAATATCTCGAGGGGAAGAGAGGGGAAATGAGCAGATTAGAGGGTTAAAGTGCCAGCAGTGAATTTGCAGCGGTGCAATTAGTGCTAACCTTCATGTGCACTTGTCAGCCTCTTCTTTGAACTCTCTCCCTGACGGCCTTCCTGAGATCCATAGATTTTCCAGCTAAGTCATTCACCATCTTGATAAGACTCGCTGAGGTTTCCGGGGTACAGTTTATCGCGGAAACCCAGTTAAGCTCTCACTCACTAGCCTGTGAAATTTCCTTTCTTGAACAGCAAGGGAACATGTGTGTGTCCTTTAACAAGCATCTCCCACTCAGTAGCAAAACATGGGGAGCAAACGCAATGCAGGGGAGCCATCCAGGGACCTTCTTGTGACACCCACCCACCCCATGTGGGGGGTACAGAGTGGTGTCCACATGTTGTGATTTCTCCTGCAGCACAGCTCTCTGGTGGATCCCTAAATCCAATTTGTTGAAAGATGAACAATTTTATGAGCCGGCTGTTCCCCTCACACCTTCCCAGCACTTCCATTCGCAGCAACTCTTCTCTGAGAGCAGAATTTATTTAGCACCTCCCCCCACCCCCGCCATTGTGCCTGTTCTCCTCTCTGAACACAATGTAAATCAATCGACCCCTATAAACAGCCTTCCTGAGCCCAAAGGGCCTCCCCTAGGGGCACCTACCTCTGCCTTGAAGCCTGGCGAACAGGTGATTCCTACCCCAGGCTCCTGAAGGCCAGGCTGGTTCTCTCTGGCATCTTTCACACTCCAGGGATCATAGAACACTTTCCAAAGCAGTGAGTTAGGCCCCGTCAGTTCATAGGCACAGGCAATGTGGAGACTGCTGTGTGCTTATGCTGGTGACGGGGTGAAGCGTTGATGACTTTTGTGAGGCAAACATTGGCTTGGATTCCAGGGTTCTCCCTGTCCTGCTCTGGAAGTTGCAGGATCTTTAACTGTCTGATGTGCCATCCAGGGAGTTTCGCTTGATGCCCTCTCTCTTGCAAAGGATGGTGCCTAGAAGGCTAGAGCTCCTTTGTGCCAGAGAGTGTGTTAGATGATGTGTCCTTGTGCATGACTCAAACGCTTGGCCTTCTGACCTAGTAGCAATAGTGCTACCAAGTGAACCACATGGGTGCTTTTTGTGTGTTGTGTAAGAATGCAGCTCATGAGTAGCAGAGCCACAAGTGAATTAATCCTGTCTCTCCTCATGAATGAAGTTCAAGTCATAACAGATCAGTTGTCCTAGCTAGAGATGGGCAAATAACTGATTTCTTTGGTTCGCTGGCAGTTCAAAAAACAAACAAAAACCAGTCCAACCCAAACTGAAAATAAAATGTTTCAGAATTTCTGGTGAATCAGAAAAAATTTGTTTAATCTTGAACAAAATGTTTTGTTTGGGGCATTTTTAAACTTTTTTAATAAAGCAAAGGAAATGAAAGGCTAGAGTCACAAAATGGAAGTGCGAGGAGTAGTCTTCAAATACGCGAAGGGCTCTTAGAAAGAATATGATGATCAATTGCTCTCCATAGCCACTGAAGATAGGACAAGATGTCATGGGCTTAATCTGCAGCAAGGGAGATTTGGGTTAGATAATAGGAAAAAGTTTCTAACTCTAAGGGTGGTTAAGCTCTGGAACAGGCTTCCAAGGGAGGTTGTAGGGTCCAATCAGTTTTAAAGAACAGATAGGAATTTATCCAATCAGGGATGGTCTCCATTTACTTGGTCCTGCCTCAGCATAGGGGGCTGGACTAGATGCTCTCTTGAGGTCTCTTCCAGCCTTACCTTTCTATGAATCTATGATACCCTCATACCCAAGGCATCCATCTGGGAGGGGAGATACCTAGGTTCAGTTTGCTGCTCCTAAGCCAGGGTTTGGAACCCACGTCTCCTCCATCCCAGCTGAGTGCCCTAACCACTGGGCTATAGGGCATCCTAGGATGGATTTGTCTGACTCTCCTATTGAAGCAGTTCCACTTTGGTCCACAGTGAGATTGTGAGAATAACTATTGTGGTGGTTAGGCACTCATTCTGGAGTGGGGTGGCCCTGTTCCAGGCCTGGCTCCAGAGAAGGGATTCAAACCTGGATTTCCCACATCCGAAGTGAGTGCCCTAAGCATTGGGTTACTGTTGTTATAAAGGGGCGGGGGCTCCACCAGTGTTTTGTGAATGGTACCTAAAGCCTCTTGTGAATCTAGCCCACAAACTCAAAATGTTTCATTTTGATAATGTTGAAATGAATTGTTTGGATGTTTCTGAATTATTGCTTCTGTTTTCATTTCACTTGAAACAGTTTCCCAAAATTGACGTACATTCATGAACTGTTTTCATTGGCTAAATCTGCATTTTTTTGGCCTGGAAAAAGTTTTGGATGAAATATTTGTCTGAGCTCTATTCAGAGATCCTATTCCATTGCATGCGTCCGACGAAGTGAGCTGTAGCTCACGAAAGCTTATGCTCAGATAAATTTGTTAGTCTCTAAGGTGCCACAAGTACTCCTTTTCTTTTTGCGAATGCAGACTAACACGGCTGCTATTCTGAAACCTATCCACACACTGTGCGTTCTCCCATTTCTCGTCAGGACTGGATTTACTTTTGATGAGTAGTGTTAAGTGATCAGTGCTCTAAGTACCTTTCTAGTTGTAATACCACTGCCATGAAACAGAAATGACTATAAATAAATTTAACATACCTATCCCACTGCCTTCCTGCAGCATCACAGAGCAAGGAAGCTGGCAGGTGACTTGTGTTAAAACTACAAGCACCAGCTCTGATTTTTATATCTGACAGTTCTATGCAGCTTGTCCTGTTTGAGTGGGTGTTTCAGCCCCACCTCTCATATTGATTGGCCTCTGTGTATGTCTACCGATGAGCATTTAGTACTGCAGTGGTTGTTGGTTTTACGTTTACAAGAGAATTAACACCCTCTGTTTGGGTCCATCCCAGCTGGGGAAGTCCCTCTTATTCCCCAGGTGTGAAAGGCGTGATTCTCTGTGTCTCCTTGTTGGTGCTTGCTGGAGATGTCTTTGGTATGTCTTGTGATTCCCTCTCTGACGGATTATCTGGAGCTGTGTTGTTCTTCCAGTCCATGGTTCTGCTGATGTGAATCTGTAACAGCCACCCAGAAATGACAGAAAAGTCTGAATCATTTAACGGAGAAGCAGAAAACCTGCCTGACATGAAAGGGAAATAACAGGGGTATTTCCACATCAAAGGCTTCTGCTGCTTCCCTTCCCTCCCCTCCACAGATTCTCAGCTGGCTGGAGAGCGTCTGAGAGCACACAGGCATGCCTGGCTGATCAGGGAGTATGTGGGGACTGCCAAGCAAAAGGGATGGTGCACCACTGCTCTTGTGAGGTGGCACTCCCAACCCTTAGCCACCATTAAGTGTAACTCACCTTCTGAGTTTTCTCTGCTTGGGAGGCAGGCTGGATAGACTAGATGGCAGTGGATAGGATGGATGCGGCTCAGATCCCACTATTTTTACATTGCATACAAGCAGTGAGCTCTTTGATTCTCTACCGTCACTTGCTGCTTATCCAGTGGAGTCACCTCTTTGAGGTGACCAGGTAGTGCAGAAACAAGGAAGGCCTCCTTTGGCTGCGGGGGTTGCTAGGAGGCCACACCGTTTGCCAAGGATGAGGGCTTAGGCTCTGTAGCAAACACTTGGGTCACTGGCCTACTCCCTCTACATAGGCCAGTCAAAACATCCAGCTTGTATGATGTGGCAGCCAGAACTTTCTGGTTGGGACTAGCAGCTGAGAGCGCCACTCCCTGTGCATCCTGGTCCTAATCCTCAAAGCTCTCCGTGGTCTAGGACTGGGCTACTTAAGAGCACCCTCTGTCCCTGATCAGGCAAAACACAAACTAGAAGCGCCTGTGATGAGACTCTTGGGAGTCCTTGGTACAGCATCTTAGACCGTGCAATACCTGGCCCCAATGGGTAGAGTGAGCCTGTTCTCACAGCCTGATGCTACACCCACCTCCTTGCAGAAACCGACCAGAACTAGCAGAAAATTCAGGTTGAAATGAACAGACTCCAAATGGTGAACAGCAAATTCCATGTACAGGCTTTTTATGCTTCTCTTGAATTTGTATTTGTGCCTAGATTCCATGGTGATTGGAGCCCTATAAATACTTTAAACAGATGGATTTCCCACCAGATTATCATGAGTCTCAGGCATGTCAGACTGAGTTTGAACAGGCAAAGTGTAAGTGTGCGTGGTTATCACTTACAGAAAACACTGAAGATGGAGTTACAATTGCTAGCATGCCGCAGTGCCTTCTGCTCTTGAATCCCTTCCAGAAAACAAGGAAATGCTCAGTTAAGTTCTCCCCACATCTCTCTCTGCACCCCCCCTCCAAAAAAGGTGGCCCTCCAAACCCTTAGTCACCATTAAGTGTAATTTACCTTCTGAGCCTTTTCTGCCTGGGAGGGAGGCAAGGCAGATTAGGCAGCCGTAGATTGGATGGATGCAGCTCAAATCCCACGATTTTTACCTTCCTACAAGCAGAGAGCTGTTGATTGGTTCTCTACTCTGTCACTTGCAGCTTATCCAATGGAGTCACCTCTTTGAGAACTTTTTTGTCACCAGGTAGTGACAAAAGCAAGAAAGGCTTCCTTTGACTGCTTTGACTTAAGGCTTTTGATACTGTCTCGCATGACCTCCTACTAAACAAACTAGGGAAATACAGCCTAGATGGAGCTACTATAAGGTGGGTGCATAACTGGTTGGAAAACCGTTCCAAGAGAGTAGTTGTCAGTGGTTCGCAGTCAAGTTGGAAAGGCAAGTCAAGTGGGGTCCTGCAGGGATCGGTTCTGGGTCTGGTTCTGTTCAATGTCTTCATCAATGATTTAGATAATGGCATAGAGAGTACTCTTATAAAGTTTGCGGCCGATACCAAGCTGGGAGGGGTTGCAAGTGCTTTGGAGGATAGGATTAAGATTCAAAATGATCTGGACAAACTGGAGAAATGGTCTGAAGTAAATAGGATGAAATTCAATCAGGAAATGCAAAGTACTCCACTTAAGAAGGAATAATCCGTTGTACACATACAAAATGGGAAATGACTGCCTAGCAAGAAGTACTTTGGAAAGGGATCTGGGAGTCATAGATAGTGGATCACAAGCTAAATATGAGTCAATAGTGTAACACCGTTGCAAAAAAAGAGAACATCATTCTGGGATGTATTAGCAGGAGTGTTGTAAGCAAGACAAGAGAAGTAATTCTTCCGCTTTACTCCACACTGATTAGGCCTCAACTGGAGTACTGTGTCCAGTTCTGGGTGCCACATTTCAGGAAAGATGTGATCAAATTGGAGAAAGTCCGGAGAAGAGCGACAAAAATGATTAAAGGTCAAGAAAACATGTCCTATGAGGGAAGATTGAAAAAATTGGGTTTGTTTAGTCTGGAGAAGAGAAGACTGAGAGTGTACATAAGAGTTTTCAAGTACGTAACAGGTTGTTAAAAGGAGGAGAGAGAAAAAATGTTCTCCATAACCTCTGAGAATAGGACAAGAAGCAATGGGTTTAAATTGCAACAAGAGCAGTTTAGGTTGGACATTAGGAAAAACTTCCTAACTGTCAGGGTGGTTAAGCACTGGAATAAATTTCCCAGGGAGGTTGTGGAATCTCCATCATTGGAGGTTTTTAAGAGCAGGTTAGACATTCATCTGTCAGGGATGTGTGATGGGGTAGTCAAGATCTGGAGGTCCCCAACTGGAGGCCATGTGGCCCTGCCCCAGAAAAGAGCAGAGGAGAAGTCTTTTAGGCAGCCAAGAGCGGCTGCAGGTGAAGCAACCAATCAGAGGGGCTGCTGGAGCAGCCAATCAGGGGCCAGGAGAGCCATATAAAAAGAAGCAGCAGAGTGAGACAGAGCAGTCAGTTGCTGCCTGGAGCTGGAAGAGGGAGAACCGGGTTTCTAGATGGCTGGAAGAACAGCAGGACCACAGACAGCTCAGCGTGGGCAGGGTTGAGCCCAGGGAGGGCTGCCGAAGACTAGGGGAGTAAAGAAGGCTGGTTGAGAGGACCGAGCAAGGACTGAGCCCAGAACCTCGCCGGACCAAGCAAAAGGTACTGTTGGACTGGTATAGAGGGCAGTGTCTCCAGGGAGGAAGCCTTGGCGGAAGTAAAAACTGTATGCCCCGGAAGGGGTTTGTTCTTTCTGGTCCACCTACGGACAGTGTGTGAGACTCGGCTGAAGGGCTGAGTCACTGAAGACCCGCTAAAGCAACCATTGGCCCGGGGGCGAAGGAGGGCTCACCAAAGCGGCGTGCCATCCTGTTCCAAGAACTAAGAAACAGCAAGTAATGGCTGATGGGAGGTTTCCAGTGCTCTTGAGCTTGTGGAGATGGCATGGGAAGGGTGAGTGTGAGAGCCCTGGAGGTCTTTACCTGCCGAGCTGGCCGTTTAATATGGTCAGGGAACACCAAGGGCTGTTGGTTCATTCCTTGTTGGGTTGCTGACTGTGCCTGATTGTTTGTAATGCCTTTTCTGGATTTCTCTGTGTGTTGCGGGGCAGGGGGACTTGTCCTGTTCTACCTGTCGCCTACCGGGACTGTTTGGGAAAAGCCTTGGGTGACGCAGAGAGGGGGGTCCCCTTCAGCCTGGGGCTGTATCTCTGCAATCACAGCTTGTTGCTGTTTTGGAGTTACCCCAATAGCTGCTGATCAGGTGAAATCCCCAGTGGGTGGGAGGGAATCAGTCGGTGTTGTCTGCTGCTTTTGCTGCTGTTTTCCTTCACCCAGCCTCCTCCACGCAGGTGGCATGAGGCTAATTTTAATGAGACCTCAAACTGCTTCTCCTGAAGCTGCAGAGAAGGGCTCCCGCGTTACTGTTGCGGCTGCTAGCATTCCAGGCCAACTGAGTTTGTGAAAATAAAGTTCTGGCATCTGCTGCATGCTCTGCAGCCCTCAGCCAGGTGATTATGGGGACGTGGGGAACAGTGGTAGCAGATGGAGGAGTGCTTGATTAGCATAACGTGTCATTTTCATGGCTTGGGAGCCGCAGCAGCAGGAGCGATGCTATAGAAAGACACCCACCTAAAGTCTCTGTTAGGGGAGAGAGGAATGCTCACTAATCAGCTACTGACCTGGGGGTGGGAGGCTGTAGGCGGGGAGACAGCGCAGGGGAGGAGATTAAACAACCAAATCAACAGCCCTGGTGGATACAGCTGCAGAATTCTCTTCTCAATGTTCGTTTTCCCATTTCTAGTTCTTCCCTTTGATTGATACGTGCAACCGCAGGGTGTTACCAAGTGCCTTTTTTCCCTGTCCTCTGAGGGGCGATTGAAAGTAGACTTTAAGGCTGCTAGAAAACTGCCTGGAGAAGGAGGTGATTTAACCTCTGAGCATTGCACCAGCTTCTGTTCTTAACAGCAGTACTGGGGAGAGAGTGGATTGCTTTATCCGCTGCTTCGAATGAACCTGGCACAAAGAGGCGAGAGCCTCATGTTATCTTTTCTGTGCTCCGAGGGGCAAGGGCAGGGAGGGGAGAGTGGGGTGATGTGTTCCGGGGGTAAGTGGGACCAGGCTTGTGCACATGGGATGGCAGCTGGGGTGGGGTGGGTTGGCGCATGCGTGTAGGTGTGCTCTGGACCCATCGCCACCCGCTGTGACCAGTCAGCTGTCCAGGCTTGCAGGCTGTAGGGATAAGAAGTGAGAAGAGGCTGGTTATGGTTGGTGCGCACTGATTTTTATTCCTGGACCCACCGGTTCTTTGTGCCCAGCTTGGCCTCCAGCAAAGAAAAGCATCCAAACCTCATGCCTTTCTGAAGGGAAACCTGCATTAAATTGGTCCTGAGCACAGTCTCTTTAAGGGAGGCCATTCCCCTCATGTCCTCTCTGGGGAGCAGGGAGAGCGGGCTGGACTCTCCACCTCTCCTTTCTGCTCCAGGCTGGAATCATTCAGGCCTCTCCCTGCACCTTCAGCTTGTAACCAGGCGATCCCCAGTGCTGCCACCTGCTTGGAACTCTACGGGCCAGTACTGACGAGAGCTGGCCAGCCTGGACCCCCACCAAGGCCATCCACCCTGCTGGGAGTGTGCTCCCCTAATGCATGTCAAGCTCCGCTTTGGGAGCGCCTGGTATTCACGGAGAGCTGCTCCAGTATGTGCTGCTGGGATGGTGGAACATGCTTCAGACCCATCCCTGGAGGTAATCTCCTCCCACTAAATTTTGACAAGGAGAGCTTTCCAGTGTCCCAGGCCTGTAAGCTAGGAACCCCCCTCCAGCTGCTTCCCCTCTTTATCGGGGTAGGCTGAGTGAGGCATACGCATACTGCCTAAGATTTCCAGTGGCTAAAGCAGGACAGGTTCTGCCACAGGGGCCTAGGAGGCCCAGGCGAGTTGCACAGCGAGTCTACAGTGGTGCCTACCGTCTCCTGTGGCTGTCTGGGCTTGGCTCCTTGCTCTGGGTATTGGGACCTGGCGCACAGGTTTGGCCTGGCCCGGCCCCTATGATGGGACAGCCCTACAGAACTGAGGCCTCAGTGGGCTGAGCAAGACGATGGGAGCTCGGAACGCTGGCCTTCTCATCCCATCTCTGCCACTGATTCACTCTGTGTCCTTGGGCAGATCACTTAAGGTCAGCCTGTGGCTCCTGGCGCTGGATCCAGGGGCAATAAGGGTTGTTTGGAGGCCAGAAGCAGCAGAATGCAGGAGAGCTCTCGTCCTAGAGGCCGTGCACACGTTGCCCCTAGCGCAGCCCCAGGGGGCCTTGCTAACACACAGGGTGGTTCCCGGCAGCGCTCTTTGCCCAGGAGCAGCCTTTCCCTGTGGCTGCGTTGCGGCAGCTCCCTGTGCCCTTCTCCTCTCTCAGCACAGCGGTGCTCTGTGCCTGTAAAAGGGAGATGATGATTGCCAGCCTCCGCTGGGCCCGTGTTTGTACAGCGTGTCTGGGGTATGAAGCGCTGTGCAAGTGCGGAGCATGATCTACATACCCAGCCTCCAGGGGGACCTGCGGGGGAGCAAAGCCCCTGGAAAGAACCAGTGCTGTGTCAGGCTATTTGCTCCTAGGCAGCCCGGCCCATGAGGGCCAGTTCTTCTGTCGCTTGCTGTGGGGCAGGAATCACCATTTGGAACAGCCAGGTCGCAGAGCTGAGTCACCACTGCTCCTCGCTGGCCCCCTCCTCTGTGCTCCCGCTCCCTGGGCCTCAGTGGGAGCCTGCTGCCAAGCAAAGGGAAAAGCAGCTCTGGGGGAGGAAGGGGGCACTGCTGTATCTGCCTGCCTGCCTTAGGTTGAACACTGTTCATGATGCTCTGGATCAGTACGGTGGAATAAGGGGCATGGGTGATGTCCCACAATTCAGGATGAAAGGAATTAATCACTAGAGAGAGCTGCCTCCTGACGGGCTGTTAGGCGGATCTGACGTGAAGGCAAGACTGCCTCCATGTTCCTTCCTCACCCAGGGTCGGTCTGTCTGACTGGGGCTTTTTGTCCTGGAATAACTACCCACATGTAGCTGACCCCCTGCTACTCCTAGTGTTGATGAGCCAGGCTCGTGTAAAATGGGGCAAGTATTGGGTTAGCTGCACCACTGCAGAGATGGCTACTGTGGAGAGGGCCGTAGACTGCCAGAAGGTTCTGTCTGGCAGGTTGGGAGCCTAAACTTTCCAGGATGTTGTGGTCTGTCGGAAGCTGTGCATGAGGGCAGACCTGAGGTTGTCTGCAGAGACTTCATTTCTGAGGTCTGGTGTGACAGAACACTTGGGCTGATGAGAGCAGGTTACAGTTCCTGGGGGCTAGGAGATTTAGCAAAGAGTGTTTTAGAAACAAGTCCAAAGGGAAACCACCCAACCCAAGTCCTCTGGAGCTTCGGCTCTGGAAATTCCCCCCATGCAGGGAGTGAGAAGGGAGTGCTTTCCCCGTGAATCTGATACATTTCTTGCCCTGCTCCATAGCTGGGAGCATCTACCTCTAGTTGCTGAGTCCCACGCTCATTTCCAGCTGCAGTGCATTCAACTTGAAGCGACAGACCTTGAACCATATTGTTCTGGCACATTGTTGGAGGAGCAAAAAAACTCTTCACACTGTGGATTTATAACTTGAGGCTGACTTCCTGGGGAGTGAGGACATTTTCTGCATGTATTCAAGGACATCCCTTGTCAATTAAATCCCTGCGTGGTACTAAACAAACTGGCTGCTGAGATCAAAGGGTTTTCTTTTACCTTTTTAAAACCATTGAAAGGATGCATCTGAGGGAGAGTGCTTTTGTTTCCATTAGCCTGGTGGGAAGGAGAAGCTTCCATTAAATTCACATAAAGGCATTTGCCTATGTTAATGTAGAAATGGAGTGTTTGTAAATATTGGTTCTAGGATAATGGCCTTGGAAGGCTGTGCTGTGTACATTCATAAACCTGCTGGTGTGTTGTTTCCTTTCATACGCTTACGGAGAAGTGGTATGAATCCATTATATACAATAAGGAGTCATTTTACTCTAACTTCAGTGACCTGGTGCAAAGGACAATGTGTTCAGTCCACTGTTACAGTGGAATCTTGGCTTTCCAGATTTTATTTCCCCAGTCGTAAAAGGTTAATAATTAACTGTCACATGACCTGTTTCATTCCCAAGCTCCTGTCTGTGTGTGTGTCGGTGTGTGAAATGCAGGCATCTTGGTGGTTGGGGGTGGGAGGGCAGCACTAAATAGGCCACAACCCAATAGTGAAGGCAGGATAAACTTTCTCCCAAGGTAGTCTATGGGGAAATCCCACTGCTATATAAAGGGCTAATATTGGTGGAAGCAGGGCATGGTTTTAAAAGTCTCACCTGGAAAAGCCCCCAACACACATGCACAGAACTCAGTCTTGTTTGCGGGGCTCAGGAGCCAAGGCAGCCTGAGTCTCCAGAGACCATTGTGTGTGTTAAACCTGTGGGTTAAAGCAAGAACCTGTCCCCTCCTGAGTACCCTGCTGGCAGGCCTGTGACCGTACGGTGCTACTCTGCCCGAAGCCAGGAGGAGGCAGCTCTGCAGATCCTCAGGGATTGACAAAGTGGTTTACCTGAACCCACACGCTAACTATGGATCACAGCAGGAGGCTTTGTTAGTGGGTTGCGGGGGGAGGAGGGGTTCAATTTCGGTTCCTTTACATGGTCTGTTGCAAACCTGTGTGTGTGTGTGAGATCCCTCCCAAGGTGATGGGATTTCCCCTTGTGGGGTTTGCAAGGGCACTGCAGGGGGCATGTTCTGGAACCACTCTCGCTGGTGTAAATCTGGAATAACTCCATTGGAGCTGCGCTGGTGTGAAACTGTGGAGTGAGAAAAGGCTCAGGTCCTCTGACTCCTGGGAACTTGCCCTTAGCTTTGCCCAAAGCAGCTGTCTCCTTCCTTCACTGCGCTAAAAGGGCGGGACAAATGCCAGGCAGTTCCCTTCTTCAGAACGAGGAATGGCGCATTCACGCATATGGAAGCATGTAAGGGGAGAGTGACATCATGTTTTGTGCCTCAGGCATGATGCTGTGGTCAGATCTCTCTTTGGCCGGGGAGGCATTTCCAGGGGCTCACGAAGCATCCCAAACAGTACACCCGAACCTGAGGAGTCTCCCAGCCCTTGTGCTCCATGGGGCCATATCTCCCCAGCTGGGGGCTGAGCTGAGGGCTTCATTTTTAGCCATCAGTGGAGAAGTTTAGGGACACATTGCCCTAGCTTGATGTCCCTTAAGGGGCCCAGCACCCTCGTTCCAGTCCAGGGGCACCCTACTTTGGTGCAATGAGGAGGCAGGGCTGCCTTGGGAGTTACAAGGGAGAGGCAGTCCAAAGTTAAGGGATATTCTGGAGAGGAGAGAGTCAGAAGACCGCTCAGAGCAAGGCTGGGCTGGGCTGCCCTGAAGGAGGGAGTGGCGAGGGCCCCTGCTGAGCCGTGGAGTTAGGGGAGGCTGGTGAAAGCAGGAGGCAGCAAGGCAGTTGGGGGGGGGTCACCCACAAACTTGCCCAGGCCAGAGCAGGCTGAAGGCTGAGAGCTGCAGAGGGAGGTACCTGCTGGCTCGTTGGGGCTGCAGAGGGCTGAAGGCTGGGGAATGATGGACAGGTGAGTGCGCTGATGTCTCTGGGCGAGAGCTAGGACCAGACCAGAGAATGAAACGGGCAGAGGAGCAGCCCAGCTAGAGGGGCCGGGTGGGGTGTGAGAGAGGCCAGAGCTAGGCCAGAGAGCCTGGCTGTGGCGGGGGAGGCCAGAGCCATGCCGGGGAGCCTGGCGGTGGCGAGAGGGGATGGGGCTGAACTGGGTGAGTTGATGAGACTGTTGGGAGTTGAAAGGCTGAATGTACTTTGTGGACTGTGCTGGGGAATTCTGGATTAGGGTTGTGGGACGTTGGTGGTTATTTGTGTGTGACCCACGGTAGCCCTCACTGGAGATGCCAAGGTCAGGGCAGCCTGCAGAAAGGAGAGCAGATACTCCCAAGACTGGTGGGTAATACTGAAGTTAAACTCCCCAACCAGTCACAAACTGTGCTTCTGATCCCTCGGTTATCAAGAAGCAAAAAACAAACCAAAAAAAGGGGAATCGCACAGCCCCCTTATTGCATTCCAGTTCTCTGGCTCCCAGTCAGCAAGTAGGTCCAGTACAGTGAGAAGTTATTTTAAAATGTTCTTCTGACCCCAAAGGGTCAGCCACGTTACCAGGTCAATATGAGTTTGGATCTTACCCCAAATACCAAGCTGCCAGCCAGTCCTTTAGTAATGAAAACTAAGGGTTTATTAGAAAAGAAAAGGAGGAGAGATGTTAAATGGTAAAGCAGTCACATACATACAGAGACTATCAAAGTCCATAGATCAGGTTCTTAGCGTTATTGGTGAGTTTGCTGGCTTGAAAGTCCCTCTGGAACAGATCCACAGCTTGTATGTGTCATTCAGTCCTTTGTTCAGAGCTTCAGTTTGTAGAGAAGTCACTCTAGGTAAATAGCAGGATTGAAGAGAAAATGGAGATGATGTAGCTGCCCTTTATATTCCTTTTGCCATGTGGCTTGTACTTCCTATGTCGGAAATACAATTTACAGCACATGGCTTGGAAAGCCATAGAGTTCTGTCCATAGGCCTGCCCCAGCATGCCTTGCTGAGTCATAAGGTGCAGCCCCTGGCCCTTTCAATGGGTTCGTTGTAGAAATGGGCCATCAAACTGGCTAGGCAGTGCTAACAATCTATCTAGGAGTGTCGCCCAGAAACACAGCACAAGTTTGGAGATACAGATATACCCTACATATCCATAACTCATAATACAAAGGTAATACAAACATATAAACAAGATTATCATACTTGGCAAATCATAACATTTTCATAGATACTTCACACGGCATATCTGGTCAGATTCCTTGCAATTTTATAATATTGGTGTCAACAATATAATAAAGTGTCCAACGTATTCCATAGTGTCACAATGTGCACAGGGCTTTTTGGTGATCAATTAACCGCGCAAGGGCTATTTATTCTTGGAAAGCTTGCAGGAGTCACTGGGGAATACAGAAGAGGGAAACTGAGGCCGCAGCCACTTGCAGGGCCACCTTGAGGTTACAAAATAACAAATGGGCGAATGGGTAGTAAGCCCCTGCCCCAGATGTTGCTGCTGAGGAGGGAGTCCTTCCCCTTTGAGTTGGGAGGGTTTCACGGTTTCATGTGCCAAATTCAGGCCTGGTGTATGGAGGAGTTGGGACCTGCACCTGCTTATGCAAGGACTGAACTATGCCTTGTACAGAGCGTTTCCGTTGTGCCCCAACAACTGGCTGGCAATCGGATCCCAGGGAGGAGGGTACAAGATGTTTCTCTCTCCTCCATTGGAGGACGTGGCAGATCAGACATCAGTGGGGAGTGGGGGACTAGCCAGAACTCCTCAGCATGCCCTCCCCTCTCGCTGGGCTTGGCACAGGATGCAGCCCTCAGTTCTTGTGCATGCTCTCCCTTGGATTCCAGCCCCAGCAGCAGCAGGTTCCTCTGGAATTGATGATCTCATTAAAGTGTCAGGCTGGCCAGGGACAGTGCCACTGTGAACTGGAATTTATGGCGGAGTCTGCCTCGGCAAAGGGTTTATCACAGGCTTTAAACAGAGCTGAGTGTGTGCTCCAGGGCCAGCGGTAGCAGGCAGCTTATCCCTTACCCAGCCAGTCTGGCTGGGGGAGCTGCAGGGTGAGGAAGAGCCAGGGTTTTATTGGAGACGCAGTAATGTTCATTTGCAATTATCATGATTGATTGATGGGGTCTGTAGCCCTGGCCACTGTGAACTAGAGTTTGGCTGAGGAGGGGGGGCTGGTGAGCTCTGTGATGCTGAATCCCCTGCTGAACACATGTCCTTTCTGCTCCCCACTCTGCTGCAGAGCTCTGGGGCTGGGACCGGGGGGGAAAAGACAGAACCATGGCCAGTATGGATCCAGGAACATAGTCTGTCCCAAAGCTTGGTCTCTCCAGCATCCTCTCCCAGCTCTCAGTTCAGGGAGAGCTTGGGCCCTCCCCTTGGATTGTAGAACCCCCAGAACCTGAGTGAACCACTTATGGGTCTTCCCCACCCTGTTGGCCCCCAGGGCTGGTTTAGGAGCAGGCCCAAGTAGGGTCGGAGACTTGGGCTGCAGGTGACAGTCTGCAGAGGTGCGAGGTCCCTTCCCCTCCCTTCACCCCTACATAAGAACGGCCATACTGGGTCAGACCAAAGGTCCATCCAGCCCAGTATCCTGTCTGCTGACAGTGGCCAATGCCAGGTGTTCCAGAGGGAGTGAACCGACCAGGTAATGATCTAGTGATCTCTCGCCTGCCATCCATCTCCACCCTCTGGCAAACAGAGGCTAGGGGCACCATTCCTTACCCATCCTGGCTAATAGTCATTAATGGACTTAACCTCCATGAATTTATCCAGTTCTCTTTTAAACCCTTTAAAGTTTAAACCCGTTATAGTCCTAGCCTTCACAACCTCCTCTGGCAAGGAGTTCCACAGGTTGACTGTGCGCTGAGTGAAGAAGAACTTCCTTTTATTTGTTTTAAACCTGCTGCACATTAATTTCATTGGGTGGTCCCTAGTTCTTATATTATGGGAACAAGTAAATAACTTTTCCTTATTCACTTTCTCCACACCACTCATGATTTTATAGACCTCAGTCATATCCCCCCTTAGTCTCCTCTTTTCCACGATGAAAAATCCTAGCCTCTTTAATCTCTCCTCATATGAGACCCGTTCCAAACCCCTAATCATTTTAGTTGCCCTTTTCTGAACCTTTTCTAATGCCAGTATATCTTTTTTGAGATGAGGGGGACCATATCTGTACGCAGAATTCAAGATAAGAAAAGGAGGACTTGTGGCACCTTAGAGACTAACAAATTTATTTGAGCATAAGCTTTTGTGAGCTACAGCTCACTTCATCGGATGTATTCAGTGGTTTTCTAAGGTGCCACAAGTACTCCTTTTCTTTTTGCGAATACAGACTAACACGGCTGCTACTCTGAAACCTGTCAGTATTCAAGATGTGGGCGTACCATGGGTTTATATAAGGGCAATAAGATATTCTCCATCTTATTCTCTATCCCTTTTTTAATGATTCCTAACATCCCATTTGCTTTTTTGACTGCCGCTGCACACTGCATGGATGTCTTCAGAGAGCTATCCACAATGACTCCAAGATCTTTCTCCTGATTAGTTGTACTAAATTAGCCCCCATCATATTGTATGTATAGTTGGGGTTATTTTTTCCATTGGGCATTACTTTACATTTATCCACATTAAATTTCATTTGCCATTTTGTTGCCCAATCACTTAGTTTTGTGAGATCTTTTTGAATTTCTTCACAGTCTGCTTTGGTCTTAACTGTCTTGAGCAGTTTAGTATCATCTGCAAACTTTGCCACCTCACTGTTTACCCCTTTCTCCAGATCATTTATGAATAAGTTGAATAGGATTGGTCCTAGGACTGACTCTTGGGGAACACCTCTAGTTACCCCTCTCCATTTTGAAAATTTACCATTTATTCCTACCCTTTGTTCCCTGTCTTTTAACCAGTTCTCAATCCATGAAAGGATCTTCCCTCTTATCCCATGACAACTTAATTTACGTAAGAGCCTTTGGTGAGGGACCTTGTCAAAGGCTTTCTGGAAATCTAAGTACACTATGTCCACTGGATCCCCCTTGTCCACTTGGTTGTTGACCCCCGCGAAGAACTCTAATAGATTAGTAAGACATGATCTCCCTTTACAGAAGCCATGTTGACTTTTGCGCAACATTTATGTTCTTCTGTGTGTCTGACAATTTTTACTATTGTTTCAACTAATTTGCTTGGTACTGATGTTAGATGTACCGGTCTGTAATTGCCAGGATCACCTCTAGAGCCCTTCTTAAATATTGGCGTTACATTAGCTATCTTCCAGTCATTGGGTACAGAAGCTGATTTGAAGGACAGGTTGCAAACTATAGTTAATAGTTCCGCAATTTCACATTTGAGTTCTTTCAGAACTCTTGGGTGAATGCCATCTGGTCCCGGTGACTTGTTACTGTTAAGTAACACCCCTCCGCCGTCACACTGCAGGCTTCACAGCAGCGGTAGAGCAAGCAGATGCTGCTGAAAACAAGGTGACAAAAGAAGCGCAGGCCCCTTGTGCATCTGGTCTCTGCCGACAGAGATTGTTTTGTAGCTGGAGTGCATTAAAATCCAGCCTGGGAGCTGAGCAGGAACTGTCTGAGCTCTAACCCGCTGGCTCCAGAGGTCAGTCTCTGCACTCTGTGCTCCCGTTGCAGTGTGTAGCTCATGCTAAACCCTTGGCTTCCAGCCTACAGATCAGGTGCCCAGCATGACAGTGGTTTGGTACCTTGGTGTCCCTTCCCTGTCTCCGTTAGGGGGTTCTTGGTGACAGGCAGGAGGCTCCCGGGTCTGCAGCTCAGAAGACATTAAGAAGGGACTGTGTGTACCTGGAGGGGATATGCTGTGGGATTCCTAGTGGGAGGGAAGGGAGTGCAAGCCTTTGACAAGACCAGTTAACCCCTGCATGTCTGCACCATGCGATAGGGACCTCACAGACTTTCAAGGTTCCCTCCCCACTCTGAACTCTAGGGTACAGATTTGGGGACCAGCATGAAAGACCCCCTAAGCTTATTTCTACCAGCTTAGGTTAAAAACTTCCCCAAGGTAAAAATCCTTCCTTGTCCTTGGATGGGTACTGCTGCCACCACTAAGTGAGTTAGACAAAGATTCAGGAAAAGGACCACTTGGAGTTCCTGTTTCCCTAAAATATCCCCCCAGGCCCCTTCACCCCCTTTCCTGGGGAATCTTGAGAATAATCTACCAACAAAATAGGTAAACCAGGTGAGCACAGACCAGACCCTTGGTTTTCTAGGACACTAAAAACCAGTCATAGAATCATAGGGTTGGAAGGGACCTCAGGAGGTCATCTAGTCCAACCCCCTGCTCAAAGCAGGACCAATCTCCAATTTTTGCCCTGATCGCTAAATGGCCCCCTCAAGGATTGAGCTCACAACCCTGGGTTTAGCAGGCCAATGCTCAAACCACTGTGCTATCCCTCCCCCAGTCAGATTCTTAAAAAACAGAACTTTATAATAAAGAGAAAAAAATCAGGATGGAAGGTAATTTTACAGGGTAATAAGATTCAAAACACAGAGGATTCCCCTCTAGGCAAAACTTTTAAAGTTACAAAAACACGGATAAACCTCCCTCTTAGCACAGGGAAAATTCACAAGCTAAAACAAAAGATACTCTAACGCATTTCCTTGCTATTACTTACTATTTCTGTAAATTGGGTGTATCATTCAGTAGGAGCTAGATTACTTGCTTGGTCTCTCTCTTTGTCTCAGAGAGAACACACACAAAGAGACAAAGCAAAAACCTTGCCCCCACAGATCTGAAAGTATCTTCTCCCCTTATTGGTCCTTTCGGTCAGGTGCCAACCAGGTTATCTGAGCTTCTTAACCCTTTACAGGTAAAGGAGGGATTTTGTGATACGCTTAGCTCTATGTTTATGACACGGACCTACACAGATGCCAGCTGTGCCACTGTATGCCGGGTGAGCTGACCCCATTACACAGAGTGGGGAGCTGAGGCGGCTTGCCGGAGGCAGTGGCAGGAGTAGCCCTGAGAGTGCTGGCTCCCAGTTGTGCATGCCATCCCATTGCCCTCCGTGGGGCGCTAGTGGGGTGGAGGGCTCTGGTTTTGGGGCAGCTCTCCCAGTCCCTGCTCTCACATGCGTATGGCTGAGCTCTGCTGACAAGTGCAGCCCAGCTAGACTCCACTGCTCTGGGGAGTCTCGCGGCCCCTGCCGGAGTGGCACAGTCGGCCATCAGAGAATCCCCTGCCCTGCCCGAGGCTCCGTACTTGGTCCTCTGTAGAGCATCAGCGTCGGTGCTTTGAACCTTCTCTGCTGGCTGCTGTGTCTCGGGCTCAGTCTCGTGGCCCATGTAACACAGTCCTTGCCCCCTGGGCCTGCTGGCTGTCTCAGTTAGGGCGGCTGGTTTGCCGAGTGACAGTGTCTCTTCTGTTCCCTGGGAGCATCGTGGTTGCCAAGACGTTTGCTGTGGTCAGGACTGAGTCAGTGCCAAGCTGCCCCCTCCCATCCCACGGCTCTGAGTGGATGGAGCTTCCCTCTTGGGGATCTGGGGCTTCCCATCAGAACGTTGCCCAGGTGGAAGGCTGCCAGGCCCTGCTCGGTTTTGTTTTTCAGCTGTGCTTGAGTTGGATGTGTGTTAACCTAGCCAAGGGGCTTATGAGTGCCCAGAACCAGGCACAGCGCAGGTAGTTGCAATCCTGGGCTCCCACACAGCTCTGATGTCCCTCACGCCTGACGCCCAGCCGTGGGCTCCTGCCACACCCAGCTGTGCCAATGCCCCTCAGACCTAACCTGCAGCCCCCTGCTATGACAGTGCTGTGCTGCTACCTCATGGATCTGCTGGTGTCCTTCAGTTTTGTCCTGTGGCACCTTTTGTTAATGCACAGGCTCCTCATGAGCCGGGATTGCAAACTGGGGTGGTTTTGTTCCATGAACTGACTTCCTGGAGGACTGGCCACAGTCTCTCAAACTCTCTTACCCATGAATCTCTACATCCCAGCGAGACCAGTTCATCAACCCTGTGTGCTCCCCAGGTCTTTATTCAAGAATCTGTCAGTTAAGAAATCAATCCCCTTTGCTGCTAGCCCAGTCTCCCTCTTCCTTTTAAATGGTGTCACTCTTAAATTTCCTGGCCCCTCTAATAGATTTTTATATAATCACTTCAGTGCACTTTTAAAGAGAGATAGATCACGTTCATTGCTTTTCCCCATGATTAATTTCCCATAATAGTCCTCTAACACCAAGGCGAAGAGAGGAGAGAGAGAGGAAAAAACCCCACATTATCCACTTTGTGCTCAGAGTATAAATGAATTAGATTTAATTTTGTTTAATTGTTTCCATAGCTCAGCCCCTGCTAACTTTGCAGGATAATTTATTTCGCAGTCTTGGGGAAAAGAAGGAAGAAAGTCTCTGCAGCCAAGCGGTCTGCCTTGGGTAGTGGTTAATTACAGCTGATAGCCTTATCTCCTTGTAATTATTGGAGTCTCCTTGGCCTTGCTCCTGCTGGCTGCTCCCCCTCCCCATGGTGCAGATCGGGACAGGCAGACCTTGGACAGGCAGCCTGTGGGGAGGGTGGCTGTGTGGGGGAAAGGGATGGGATTGAAGGGTGGGAGGGAGTGTGAGGAGAATTGAGCATTTTGGAAGTGGGAAGTTCTTGCATACTTTTTTACCCAAAAAGGGAGGGAGGGAGGGAGGGAGTGTGTGTGTTGAGGGGGGAAGACAACCTTGGAATGACTGTAGAGATTTCTTGTTTCTTTTGCAATAATGGCCTGGCTCAGAGGCAGCAAATGTCCAGGGGCCTCAGACCTGCCCTGCCCCCCTTCTGGGGCCTGTATATTGGACAAAGACCCCCAGACTTACAAGGAAGTTATGACATGGGGAGGGGTGGCTCATGGCTACAGCAAAGGGAACGCTTTCTAGCCTCTGCCCCGCTCTCCCCTGGATGGAGAGAGAGCAGCTGCATGGGGGGGTGTGTGTGGTGCGCATGAGGCCACCTCCTCATCAGAGCTGCTCTGGATTTCCTTCCCCCTTTTGACTCCATGTCCCACTTCCTGGGATGGATGGAGGGAGACCACAGGCAGCAAACAGGAGCAGCGCCCCTGGGCTGGAGTCAGGCTGGGGTGGGACCCCCTTATTCCTGTGGACCCCTCTGTGCATGCCGGCTCTCCCAGCTTCACTCCCATCAACCGGCCCAGAGTGTCTCTTTGCCGCAGCCGTGTCTGACTGAGAACAGCAGCTCCCAAGCTGGATTGGCTCATGTGCCATCTTAAAGAGCTGCTGTGAAGTGAATGGCTGGGCAGCCACGCTCGCATCCCACCAATGGCATGAGTGGCGCTCTGGGGGCATGGGGTAGGTAGAGGGGGAGGACCAGCCCCAGAGCTCAGCTCAGTATGGCTGTGTTTGCAGCCAGCTCCTCAGGATGTGGATCTTGTGCCTTCTTTCAAAGGGAGCAGCCAGTTCTGCATCCCCATCCCTCCCTGTCCTCTGCGCGGCGGTTTGGTAGTGGGATTAGAGAGCAGAGCAGAGCTCCTTTTCTCTGCCTGTTAGTTGCCGTGGAAATGGCTGTGTATTCCCTGGGGAAGAATCTGGCTTCAGGATTGGAAGTGGAGCAGGCTGATCCCCCTCTTTATGTGTGGGGGAGGAACAGAAGCAGGGCTGCTTTCAGCCAGGGTTTGCGGGAAGCTTCAGCAGGTCTCTGTGTGTCTCCTGAAGGGATTGGGGGCTGATCTTGCTCCTTCATGACATATGGGGAAGGCCTGAAAGGTGGTCTGGGGGGACATGCCTTCAGCCTTGCCTGCTCTGTGTGTCTGGGAAAGCTCGGTGAAAGGTAGGGGAGCTGGGAAGGGCTGACTCTCGTGAGAAAAGGAACCTCGCGTGGCTGAGAGGTGGGGGTGTATTCGGACTGTTGAGAATCACGTTGAAAGCACAGTTGAAGAACGCTATTTGAGCAGCAGCCCTTTGCCGCTGAGCTCTTTAGCGCGGGGACTGCTCTCGTAGCCTGTGACCATAGTGCTGAACAGTAAGTGGTTAATGACTTCAGGAATGACATGGAGTCACCAGCTTCGCCTCCTGCAGCCCTAGGGTTTTCTGAGTGGTCTCCTACTCACCAAGGCTCAGGAGACTTGATGGGATCCCAGGCCTGCTGGCTGCATGTTCTGCAAATCTGCTCGCTGAGCACCATGGACTGGAGGAATAGATATAATCTCAGAGCTGCTTGAGTGCTGGAGCTCACGGACCAGAGAGCCGGGCTCTGGAGATCAGTCCCAATCCCGGGACTTGGTGCCAGCTGGAGAATGCGCTCTGCCTTCCATGACGCACTGCCCCGGTGTGACGTAACGGCATGTCTGGAGGAGCATGTAGGAGGCTAGTAGGAGTCCTGCATTGATTTCCTCATGCCCAGTGCATGGAGTGAGTGGGCTAGTCCCGCAACAGTCCTTCCCTTCCAGCATGGCACGCTCAGTGTTAGAGGGAAAGAACCACTAGTCAGGGATCTTGCAGTGTGGCCTCCATCTCTGCCACTCGCCATCTGCATGGCGACCCTTCTCTGTCCCCAGGCCTCCTCATGTTCGTCCCTCACACCCCATTCTTCCCAGGGGCCCAGGGCTCAGTCAGCTCCTCTGTTGTTGCTCATCTGTAATAGAAGGTGGACGACAAGCACAGGAGAGAGCAAACCAGGCCCCCGGTATATCCCATCCCTTCCATGGCACGGATCAGGGGTAGGCACTGAGGGTGGGGAGGTGTTGTGGTCCCTGAGCAAGAGCCCGGTGATGGGAGCACAGAGGTACCAGGGGAGTGGAGCTGGGATTGTGCCATGGGCAGAGCAGCAATGGCCCGACTTGCTGGCCACCTTCCCCGGGCCCTGAGCATTGCCAGCCCCTTAGTGCTGATTTTTAGCCATTCTTCTGCCTTCTTCTGGAATTGGCCTTTGTTCACATAAACCCTGGCTGCCTGAGTGCATCCGCCCCCGCCACCCGAGCCAGAGGGGGAGCACCAAGAGGGGGTACCTGGGGGCAGATGCCACCGGCACATCCTTACTCCTCAGCCTGCCCATTAATCACAGGCTGTCGGGGCATTGGGTTCCTGTTTAAAATGCATCGATGGTGCTGAGGTGAGAGTAGGAGCTGGAGGGCGCCTCTGTTAATCTGCTCCTTGGAGACAGGCTACCTTCAGCCTGTTAATCACTTGCAGTAATTACAACCCCCGCTTTACATGTGGAATGTTAATTAATGCATGGGATGCAGGGACCTGCAACCTGGCAGCTGGGCCTCTCGGTGACGGGGCAGGCCCGACTTGGAGGGCTGCAGGGATTAGCCCTTCCAGGCTGTGTCTGCTCCTCCCTCGGACAGGCATCAGTCTGAGCAGAGTCCCACCCGGGGATGCAGAGCCCAGCTGCTGCTCCAGTCTCTGCCCAGGCTGCAGGTGCTGTTTGTAGTTCTGTGCTTCCCCCTTTGTTCCCAAAGGGCTGCTGGAGACCCTGCCCTGGGGCTGCAGTTCGATACCCTTTCCTCTGAAATGGCCATCGCTGGCCTGGGGACCAGGCATCTCAAGACTTGAGGGCAGCAGAGGAAACAAAATCCTTGCTTGCTGGCATTCTTTCACTTCTGTGACATTACCAAAGCGGGGCTCTGATTTCTTCCCTGGCAGCAGCCTACCCCCAGCCTGCTTGCGGCTGTCTCTGCTGACAGCGTGCTGCCATGCCCGGCTCGCTGCTGGCCTGGGACTGGGTTGTTCAGGAGGCCTTGGAGTGCAAAGGCATCTGAACAAATGTTAGTGACCGCCCTGGGGCAGGGCTATGAGGACATCTGATCCTGGCATGGGTTTGTCAGCACTGTGTACAAGAGGGGCATGGGGGTTATTAGTGAGTTCCCGCAGCATTGGGGGAGGGGTGTCTTGAGATGAGTGGGGTGGGGGTCAGAGGCAGACCTGGGGGGATGTGCACGTTCCCCACAAAGGCAGGAGGAGTCATTAAGCCTCTGGTCAGCCCCGGCAGGGGATTGCTGCTGAGTGATCTGCAGGGGAGTTACCTACTGCCCAGGTGCCGGTGTGAGCTGAAAACAATAACAAAGAGGGAGGGAAAAACGCTGAAAGAGGAGAAGAAAGGGAGTCAGAAGCCACACTGTCTTCAGTGTGAGGTGGCCCAAGACTCCCCAGGATCTGCCTGAGTCCTGGTGAAAGATCTTCCTGTCTCAGTTTTGGGGGTAGACTGCCCCTCTCTTCCCCCTGTCACTTGCCTCTGGGCAAGGACCCTGATCCACTTCCATCCAACCCAGGTTTTCAGGCTGCACAGCTCCCTTCCATGCACTGCCTTGGGATTTTGCATGAATCACCCCATAGCAAATCCAGATTCTGCAGGAACACCCCAACCCCAGTGAGCCAGGGGGACACACCTGCACATCAGAGCTATGACTGTTGTACAGCTTGTACTGCCTGGGCCATCTCAGTGTAGTGGCCTTGGGAGGTTTTCATGCTTTAAATATGATACAGTATGATCCTGACAGATACTGCATGTGGCTGCAATATCTGTTACATTTCCCTTCCACAGCCTCTCCTCTTCCCCTCGGCATTGGAGCGCAGCCTCTCCCTCCCAGCCCGGAAGTGCTGTTGGGCACCTTCTGCCTTTGCTATCTCAGCCAAGCCTCCCTCTCCTGTCCCCCCAGCACCCCCCTGCCTGTGCTTGGTGATCACCACTCTGGCGAATAGCCTCAGGCGCTGTGTTTAAGTCACACCTGTCTGTCCTCATTGAAATCCTCCCGACCCAGATCTCCCCTTCCCAAAGCCAGCTGTTTCCTAGCTCTTTCTGACTCCCTCCTAGAGACTAGGATGTTACCTGGTCATGCCAATCCATCACTGTCTGTCTCTTTCCAATGAGTTTTTAAATAGATTCACTAATGCTTCTATGTTCTCCTCATCCACATTGGTCATAAATCTGGGGCTTGTCCCTTGTGCTCTGGACATTTGCCAGTCTCCAGATGAGCAGGCAATTGAGAAATCAGATCCTTGTGGTGATCTTAAGTCCTTTCCCCCTGTGCTGAAGGAGGTGGAAAGGATAAAAGGGATCTGTATTTGGCAGTGGGGCAGATGTCTCCAAGGAGGGGGAGGGGCAGGATAGAAATACGGGACTAGGAAACTGCTTTTAAATCCAGCAGTAAGGAGGTATAATAATGTGATGCTCTGTGTAGGGATGATAAATGACACTCAGATACTGATCTAGGAGGTCTAATGGTAAGAATATAAGAATGGCCATACTGGGTCAGACCAATGGCCCATCTAGCCCAGTATCCCGTGTCTGACCTTTCCAGTGCCAGATGCCCTGTTCTGTTCACTCCCTCTGAAGCAATTTCCAGTGATCCCTCCCCTGTTGTCCAGTCTCCGCGTCTGGCAGTTAGAGGTTTAGGGACGCCCAGAGCATGAGGTTGCATCCCTGACCATCTTGGCTAATAGCCATTGATGGACCTGTCCTCCGTGAACTTATCTAGTTCTTTTTTTAACCCTGTTATAGTCTTGGCCTTCATAACATACTCTGGCAAGGAGTTCTACAGGTTGACTGTGCGTTGTCTGAAGAAATACTTCCTTTCGTTTGTTTTAAACCTTCTGCCTCTTAATTTCATTTGGTGACCCCTAGTTCTTGTGTTACCCGTAGTTTGTGTTATGTGCAGGGATAAATAACCCTTCCTTATTCACTTTCTCCATACCGTTCATGATTTTACAGACCTCAATTGTACACCCTCTTAGTCTTCTCTTTTCTAAGGTTTACAGTCCCAGTCTTTTTAATCTGTCCTCATATGGAAGCTGTTCCATACCCTTCATCATGTTTGATGCCCTTCTCTGCATCTTTTCCAATTCTAACATATTTTTTGAGATTGGGTGACCGGAATGGCACTCGGTATTCAAGGCGTGGGCGTACAATGGATTTATATAGTGGCAGTATGATATTTTCTGTCTTATCTATCCCTTTCCTAATGCTTCCTAACATTCTGTTTGCTTTTTTGACTGCCGCTGCACATTGAGCAGATGTTTCCAGAGAACTATCCACATTGACTCCAAGATCTTTCTTGAAGTATAACAGCTAATTTAGACCCCTTAATTTTATATTTGTGGTTGGGATTTTTTATTCTAATATGCATTTTTTTGCATTTGTCAACATTTGAATTTCATCTGCCATTTTATTGCCCACTCACCCAGTTTAGTGAGATCCCTTTGTAACTCTTTGCAGTCAACTTTGGACCTAGCTATTTTGAGTAATTTTGTATTGTCTGCAAATTTTGCCACCTCACTGTTCACCCACTGTTCCAGATCATTTATGAATATTTTGAACAGCACTGGTCCCAATACAGATCCTTGGGGGACCCTGCTGTTTACCTCTCCCTGTTGTGAAAACTTGACTGTTTACCCTTTGACCCTTTGTTTCCTATCTTTTAGCCAGCTATTGATCCATAATTGCTTCTTCCTCTTATCCCATGACTGCTTGCTTTGCTTGAAAGTCTTCGAAGGACCATGTTAAAGGCTTTTTGAAAGTCTAAGTACACTGTATCAATGATTTCAACCTTTTTTCATTTGCATACCCCTAAAATTGTTTGATTGGAGGTGCAGACCACTCTGGAAATCTTAGATATAGTCTGCGGACTCCCAGGGGTCTGTGAACAACAGGTTGAAAACCACTGTGCTATATCAATTGGATCACCTTTGTCCACATTCTTGCTGAGATTCTCAAAAATTCTATTAGATTAGTGAGGCATGATTTTCCTTTATGAAAGCTGTCCTGACTCTTCCCCAACAAATCATGTTCATCTATGTGTCCAATAATTTTGTTCCTTACTATAGTTTGTCAATTTGCTGGGACCTGAAGTTAGGCTTATCAGCCTGTAATTGCCAGGATCAGCTCTGCAGCCTTTTTTAAAAATTGGCATGATAATCAGTTATTCTCCACTCACCTGGTACAGAGACTGATTTAATTGATAGGTTGCATACCACAGTTTAGTACTTCTGCAATTTCACATTTGAGTTTCTTCAGAACTCTTGGGTGGACACCACCTGCTCTTGGTGAGTTAAATTAAACAGCAATATCCATTGGTTCCAAAATTTCCTGTGCTGGACATCTCAATTTGGGACCATTTCTCAGATTTCTTACCTAAAAACAATGACTGGGGTGGGAATCTCCCCCATATCCTCTGCAGTGAAGACTGATGTAAAGAATTCATTTAATTTCTCCACAACAGCCTTGTCTTCTGTTGGGAAGGACAGCTGTATAAATGCTCCCTGATATACGGGGTTGAAGATAATTCGGTAAGAACTCCCTGGCTGAGCCAGGCATGACTTTAAAAGCCAACCTGAGCCTGCCGTGCTGGAAGAGGGGACAGAATATGAATGGGATCGACAGTCGGGCACGTGCTTGCCAGAGCTGACAGTCCCTGGGGTGCGGCCAGGGGTCAAGAGTCCATCCCGAGTCAGAATTATGAATTCTCCTCATTTCCAGCACCTGAATTGACGGGGTTTCTGGAGGGCTGATCAAAGGGAAGCTGTCACTTCCTTCTTTAAAATATTACTTGTGAATGGCAGATGGTGGCGAAAGAGTTTAAGCTCTAATAAGAGGAAGAGGAGTGAGAAGGATGTAATAAATACATCCCTGTATTTCCAAGGTGTCACCTTGAGAGACAGGTTGGGTATTTGTCAGAGGATGGGGAGTGGAGGTCCCTCTCCAGGCAGCATGCTGGCCGTCATCTGAATCTGGAATGAACACAGGGACCTGTTAGCAGGTGATATTTGCTTGGTGCACGTAAACGGGTGCATTCTGAACGCTAACGTTCCCCAGCACTAGGACCCCCCCACACACACACACACGCTGCAGGGGGAAGCTTGGGCTTTCCTGCCTCTTCTGGCAGGCTAGTGGCAGCATGGGCTGGGGCAGCGCTGTCTGTCTGGTGCTGTCCCTGACCATGTAGGAGAGCTGGGTTTGCTGGTGTGTGAAAGTCAGGAGATCTCCCATGCCCGGTGGCGGTGGGGGGTACTTAGCACAGAAACTCCCAGTGCTGTGGGGTTTTTGCAGCTATGTGAGCAATTTCTGCCTTTTCAGTCTTTGTCTAGGCAGTCCAGTCCTGGGTGTGTCCTCCCCTCCCAGGATCCGCCTTAGGGCACTGCTGCTGCTCTGATCCCTGCTCTTTGAGAACAGGGTCTCCTGGGATCCCCGCAAGTTGGCCAGCGGCCGTGCATGTCTGCCAAAGAACTGGAGCTTTGCCTTGGTGCTCAGCATCAGGAAATGCACCCCCCCAAAGCTGGGGGGACAAAGGCTGGTGGCTGGCTCAGCTGCCCTCTTTCCTTCGCCTCTGACCTCTTTCTCAGACTTGCTCATTTTTACGTCTTCAATCCCTCTGGTACCCCCTCTGCCAGCCCTCATGCCACAGGAGTAGGACAGTGAGACAGGCATTTTCCATTGGCTCCGGGCTCTGTGCGCCTTGGCCTAGCAGAGCAAACTGTGTTGGGGGAAAGGCTGTGTCTTGGGTTCTGTGGCAGCACCTGGACCCTTTGTGTTAGTCACATTCAGCCTTCGGCGCTGTTGTGTTAAAGTGGGTACTCCACGCAGCCAGAGTTGTAGGGTTGCTGTGCTTCATGGTTCCGCATGTTCCCTCTCATTGCTTTTAGAGGGAGTGAGGAACTAATGAGCCTGGCTAGAACCAAGCATTGTGTGGTCCAGTCCTGGGCTTACCCCCATCAGGTCTGCTGATGGCTCTCCCTCCTGACCCATGCCCCTCCTGCTATTCCGGTCCTCTCTCTCTTCCCCGCCTCACACCCTCACCCCGGCTGATGGGCCTCCCCCCAGCTACTCCAGTTCTGGGCTTCCCATGCATGCAGCTCTGCCCATGGTCCTCCCTCTGGAGCTGCAGCCCCCACTTTTGGTGATACTTTTGGCTACCTCTCTCTGAAGGGCTTGTCGTTATTTCTCCTAAGGCCGTCTAGGAGGTGGATCTCGGGAAGGTGTATTGACAAACACTGCTAGGATATATGCAGCCTTCGACAGTAGAAAATGCTGGCATTTCTCCACACAGCTACTTCCTCGTGGCACATTGCCAGCAGGCTCATCAGGAAAAAATATAGGCTGAATATGCGTCTCCCTAATGTGTCATTTGGGTCCTGCTCATGGGTGATTTAAGCCTGCTGTTGCCATCTCTGGTGGCCATTTGATCATTTGATGTGGCAGACAGAGCTCATTATTTCACAGATATGCATGTTACATTATTACGCAAATGTGCATTTCCTCCTCCCCCACTCAGTGAGCCCTCTGCGCTCTTGGGGTGGGGTTGGCGCCAAAGCAGCAGATCACACCTCCAGGCCAGCTTTCAATGGGAGTTGCTATGATCCATGCAACTTCTTGCTTTTTCTCCCCTCCCTCACCCACACGCTTTCATTGGCTGGGAATAAATCATCTACAGTCCTTCTGTCCTGTCAGCTGCTTCCCAGAGAGGGGAATAACAGGAGGCATCCCTGTTTTGAGCAGGCTGCTCGTTCCCAGTTCTGACTGGATCCCCCTTCTCCTAACGAGGGAGCTCTATGCTCCCAGTTGTTCTGACACATACCCCAGCATCCTGCCCTTCAACACCTGTCTAGAGAGAGCACTGGGAAAATGCCCCTGGAAATGTGCTTGGCCGACCCCAACTCAAGCTTCTTGCTGGGGGATTCCGCTTCCAGGGGCAGCATAAGCTGAACCTTTCCTCAGCCCCTTGGCACTCTTTGGAGTTGCATCTGGCTGTCCCAGTGGGAAGTTGGAGTGCCCCGCAGGATGCAGGCAGGCAGGCAGCCAGCTTCCGAGAAAGCTGAGCCACCTCCCCTTTCAGTCCTCTTTGTGATCGATACAGGAATTCAGCAGTAATTCCATCAGAGAGACGCCAGGGTCCAACAGCAGGAGCAGCTCCCGGGGTGAGGTGACTGCTCCAGACCCAAAACCTTCGGGCTCCAGCCTTGCTACGTGTCGGCTCATGGTGGGAAACTGAGCTTTGAAATTGTTCCAGGCACCACAGCTGTGCCAGTTGGCACAGATGGACTGGGCATCGCTTTCTGAACGAAGCGTTTGTAATTCAGTAGTCTTGAGACTGAGGAACAGTTAGCCTGGTCCACTTTGCACTGAGGTCAAGGCATTTAAAGGAAACAGAGATGTTAGACAACTGATACACCCTTCAGCCCGTGTCAGCTGCTAATGTCATTGTAAACAGATGCTTTTATTACAGTTCCATGGTGTTCCATCTTATTTCTTTCAGGGTTGTAAAACATTAATTAAAATGTTTTTTTCTTTGTTTACATAGCACGCATAAAACCTCACATGGATTCAAGGGCCACAGCTTTGTTTATGTCAGTGACATTTATATTAATAAGTGTTTATGTCCAAAAAAAATCCCATAAAGAATAAAGGTCCCGTCTCCCACAACTCTTAGTGTTTGTATTGTGATGGTTGTGCTAGAATCAGGGCCCCAGCGGATGAACACTCATAGAATCATAGAATATCAGGGTTGGAAGGGACCTCAGGAGGTCATCTAGTCCAACCCCCTGCTCAAAGCAGGACCAATCCCAAATCTGTATAGACACGACAGAGCTTTCACTCCAAACCCTTCCTGTGCCCTGCAAACTGATAGAGGCTGCTTCTGTGTCCAGAAATAGCTGGATGCAGCATAATCCACTTCCTGAGATTCATCAGACCCCAAATGCCAGCGCTTCCTCCGATGTGAGTTGCTAGCAATAACTTGAAAAGGCAAGTTCATTTGGTGCTTTTGGATGAAGCCTTTAATGCTGTGTCAGGAGGTGAGTGGGTGGCCAGTGAAACGAATCAGTAGTTTCTAAAGAGGATAGTATGATGTGGAAATATATTAGAGTGAACCCCTGGGAGCTGGGCAAGTTTGTGAGCTTGTCTCTGGAAGCTGAGTTTCTTCTAAGTCTTTCTCTGCCTTGCTTACTGCCTGGGATCCTGCTCGGTTAATTCATTCTTATCGGGAGCTTGGGAAAGGGGGGAGTGAAAGAAGAAGGAAAAAAGAAGAGGTGGAAGGGGGAAGTATGATTTTTTTCAAATAGATTTCAGCTGCTGGATGCTTTTAAAGTTCTCTTTTTCTTACAACGGGTCAAGTGGGAAGCAGCCTGGCCTGGGGCTCTTTGAGTGCACCATTCTCCTTTGTCAGCATGTTTGCTGGGTTTGTTTTATTAGCTAGAATATGAAGACCTGGAACCTCAGATCTTGTGTGTGACTGGTGAGAGAAATAAGCAGAGCTGCCTTATCACGCTCATTTAACTGGTTAATACATCTTCAGAGCAAATAATGCAGTCCCTGGGTGAATTGCTTAACCAACCTCATTACTATTGTGCTTTTAGCAGATTGGAGGAAGAGAATACCTTTCAGGTTTGACCCAGTTTTAGTTTTTGTTGTCATGACCATGGAAAATCGACCATCGGAGGCCCTCGGCAGTGAGCCTGAGCAGGAGGAGTTTTACAGCGAGTATGCTGTGGGAATACTCGATGCACTTGTGTAGAAAAATAGACTGTGACCGTCGTCTTGGCCTCCATGGTCTCCTGTGAGCAGAGCTTCACCACTGCCTCCCTCCGCGAAGGGCCCTGCTTCCCAGGGCATGTTCTCATTGTGCTGTCCTGAGGCATGGTGCTCTCCATGACACTTCTGCAGGAAATGGGCTTCCTGTTTCCGCAGCTCCTCTTCTTGCCTTCCGAGGTGGCGTCACTTCCTTTCTCGGGGAAGGGCACTCCAGGGTGGCTCCTGCCAGAACTGGCTGTGGAGGAAAATCTGCTGCACCTTCCCGTTCTCCTCTTTGAGATCTGATGGTTGCCCGAACATCTCTCCTAGCATTTGTTCCCACGCCCCAGGTGTGTGTGTCTGCCCTTCTTCTTCACCTGTGCTTGCATCACAGGCTCCTGCCATGTGATGGCAGCTACAGAGAGGACTCCTGCCTTCTACTTGGCCGCAGTGTTCCTCTTGGGGGGACGCCAGTCAGGCTGAATCCCTGGTGACTCCTTTACCTTTGCTCTGTCTGCAGTGGCAGCTGGGCATTTGCCATCTGCCAGGGTATGATGTGGCACCCTCCGTCTCCTTGGGGACAGGGAGGGGAATGAGGCATGGAGGTGGCAGGTGGTTCTGTGCTCTCTGATTTGATCCCTATCTCTGGCTCCATGTTCCTGTCTGAACATGGTGGTCCCCAGAGAAGTGTGTCTGGATGCTACGGTGCTGACAGGCAGCTCTGGGCGGTCACGGAGGGTGGGCCAGGGTTAAAGGAGTCATGCTGCGAATCCCCAGCACGAGAGAGCATATGCAATAGTGCTGGGCTCCAGTTCCCTCCTGCTCGGCCTCCAGCCCCACATTGCATTGCAGCCCCAACCCTACCTGGTGTTACGAGGGCCTGGCTTGGGCCTGAGCATTTCACCTCGGGAGCTCTGACTAGCGTTGGCAGGACTGTGGGCTTCAGGTAGAACTGGGCCGCAGACCAAGCTCTGGGCCCAAACACACTCAGACTCCCAACTGCCTAGCTCCCTGTGGGGGGGACACCCCCAATCTCTGGTCCTGGCTAGCAGCTTCGTGGCTCAGGCCCTTGTCCAGTCAGCGTGCCCTGCAGTGGGGTGACCCTTCACTCGTTGGGGTGTGAGTCCTCAGGCTGTTTTAAGAGAGACCTCACCAGACTAACAGCTGCCACAGAACTGATGGGCAGAGCCATCCAGGGGAGACCAGAGCCCGCTTGCATTAGCACTAGGATTTCAGGCCAGACACAAATGGGAGGGTACATCCCCAGAGAAGAGATAAAGGGTCTTTGGCTCTGATACCTTGCTGAGTCCCTCGGGTGAGTGGGGTGAGGAAGCCCTGTCTGGATTTAATTTCTCCCAGGTGTGTGCTGTGGCATCGCTGCCCCCCGAGGTGGTGTTGTGTAGCTGGGTCTGAGACACCAGGACTCTGAGGGGCAATTGTAACACTGCTATCTAAGATAAATGGAGTAAAGCAATCTCGCTGCACTGGAGAGCCCAGCCACCTCTCAGTTCAGGAGCATTCCTCCCGAGGGCTGCTTGGGTGGCAATGGGCTACTGGAGATGGGGGTGGGCGGGTCTTGTTCCTGGGGTTTCTGTGTTACGCCCGTGCTTTGGGCATCCCTTGGAATGGGCTTGTGGCAGGTGCTGTAGTCATGGACCATAGTGTGGTATTGGAGTGTTTCCCCAAAGGTCAGCGAGGCGTGGGTCCAAGATGCAACCTCTAGAGCCCAGAAGCAGTTCTGGGGCCCCAGCGGGTGATGTGAAGGGGGCAAGGAGCAGTCCCACTATGGTGGAGAGGGGGTTGCTGGGATGAGCCTCCTCTAAGCAGGATCTGTAGCAGGGTTCCCATACGCTGTGCAGGAGCCTAGACTGTTGTGGAGGAGTGCAGACAATGATCTCCAGGAGCAGGGCTGCGGAGGATACGGTGGTTGGGGGTAGCTGCGTGAGCCAGGAGAGTGGGGAGCTGTTTGGCCCCCATTAGGCCCATTTCACCCTTTGCACTGGGACAAGGGTGGTCCTGCAGCACCGGCACAGATGGGAGCTTGCTCTGGACTGGCAGTGGCCACTTGGTGTGCTCTGCCCACTTGTCCGGTTTTACTTTTGTAGCTGAGACTGAACCACCACGACTTAAAAACACCCATGCTTCCTCTCAGTGAAGCCCCGTGGCAGTGGTGTCGTGCATTGATAGCTGAGCTCCAGCCCTTTGGACGTGAGTGAGGGCAGGGAGTGGGAACTGATGGCCACCTATAGTGTCTCTGCAATCCCAGAACTGCAGCACTGCTGGTGAAGGATAAGGCAGCCAGCCTGCCAGGCGGCCGTGGGCTTCAGTTAGAAGAGAGGCTGGTGCTTGGATGTCCTTGTTGGATTACCAGCTGCACCTGCCATGGTGGAGAGGGGGCATTGTGATGGGCAGCTTAAGGCTGAAATAAATATGTAATAGTTCTGCCAAGTTCACAATTAAATACAAAGTTATCCTCACTCCCCTCAAGTAAAAGTTCTAACTCTTTAGCATTCTTCGGTGGCACCTGATAGTCGTGGTTATTGTCGCATGTGACGTAAAGTGAGACTCAGGAAAGCATCTTCTCTTGAACATCAAAATCCCATTACCAAATGCCATGTTCTGTCGCACAGATACCAGGCTCAGAACAGATAAGTGGGAAATAGCTTCTGATCTCAGAGCAGGCGACCATATCTTGGGCTGCACACACTTAGAGTGCTACCTTCTGCTGAAAGGCCCCCTCCCTCCACTCTTTACTGCTGATGGCATTTACCTTCACAGTCTGTTCACAACTGTCCCCTCCAGTGCCTGCCTAGCTCTAAAAAAGCTTTTCAATAGTACCATTGTGACGGTGAAATCCAAGCCACAGATTCCCATCCTCTGTCATCACCACCTCTTGTGAACCTTATCCCTACTCCTACGGCATGAGTGTGTGTGTATCTGTGTGTGTCGCAAAGATATCTCAAGTCAAACAAGCAAATAAAAAGGTAGCAGTGGGCTGGGTTGGCAAAATATTATGAGCTGGGTGAAACCACCTTATGGGTTGGCTTAAAACCCAGTTGAGGTTGATAGGTGTGAACTCACCTTTCAGTTAACATAACTGTAAGTATAAGCCCCTCCTAAGACAAAAGGTGAGCAGCCCAGGAGCTTTTGTGCTGCATATTGTTTTGGGCATGTGTGTGGGGAGTGTGAGTAAACGCACAGTTACTGAGGTCACAGATGACAAGAACAGAAGGAAATAGAGGAATAGAGGCAAGAAAGGCCAAGCAGGAGCCTGTGAGCCGTGCAAACCTGGAAAAAGCTAGAGAAAGAACTTTGGGGGCAGGTGTAGACCAAAGAGGCTTGGGGCTGTAGGCTAAGAAACTGTTCTTTTTGTTCTTGGTTTCCTCTGAAATCAACTGTCTAATCACACAAACCAAACCCCCCTTGCCCCACCCTTGTCCCGCCCCTTCCACTAGGTCCCTGCTCTGCCCCTTCTCCGAGGCCCCGTCCCACTCACTCCATCTCCCCTCCCTCTGTCACTTGCTCTCTCCCATCCTCACTTTCACTGGGCTAGGGCAGGGGGTTGGGGTGCAGGGTGGAAGCTCTGTAGGGGAGTTTGGGTGCTGGAGAGGGCTCAGGGCTGGGGCAGGCGGTTGGAGTCTGGAATGCAGGCTCTGGGAGGGAGTTTGGGTGCAGGAGGAGGCTCAGGGCTGAGGATTGGGGTGCAGGCTCTGGGACGGGGCTCAGGGCTGGGGGTTTGGGGTGAGGGAGGCAGTGAGGGGTGCAGGCTCCGGCCAGGTGGAAACCAGGAGGGTTTGGCAACCCTAGTTCAGAAACCAGCGAAACCGGGAGGGTTGGCAACCCTAATTCAGAGATGCAGCACTTCATACATTCTTTGCAAATAAACAAAACTGCATCTGTCTACTTCCAACTGGAACATTCCCAGAGCACCAAACTTTGACTCACTGCTCGGGACAAAAGGGCGAGATATTTTCCTGGGAATGTTCCCTTTGTCTGTCCCTGGTGGGGCATGGTCTGTGTTAGAGAGAGACAGGCACAGCCGGACCAAACCCAGGCCATGCAGCACCTCCCAAATTCCCCTTTCTTACCTGCATCTGCTGGGTCAGTTTTGGGATTGCCAGTGCTGCAAGTGGCTTCCCTTATCTCTGTCCCTTCCTTGGGGTTCTGCTGGCTTTGGTTTGTAGAACTAATCACAGTGTTTTATTGTGCAGTAAAAGTTTGTAGAGG
Source organism: Eretmochelys imbricata (assembly GCF_965152235.1). Classification (NCBI taxonomy): domain Eukaryota; kingdom Metazoa; phylum Chordata; order Testudines; family Cheloniidae; genus Eretmochelys; species Eretmochelys imbricata. The sequence continues at coordinate 1,721,152 of NC_135585.1, read as the reverse complement.
GAGCTGCACCGCCAGGCTTGGCAATGGGCTTCCAGCCCCACTGTGTTTGCACACTGTAGGCAGAGGCTTTCTGGTGGGTCTGAACACATTTCTGCATAGGGGAAGATTTGCTTCTTTTTAATGAGATGCTCTCCTGTTGGAAATAATAGACTCCCACTGCTCACAGGCTGGTGGTGCAGATCATCCCAGCCCCAATTCTCCACCCTCACTGCCCACACACAGGCTTGCATTAGAGCATGGAAGATACTGAAAAAATAATCCTATTGTATTTCATCCCGTTTTAAGGTTTGCAGCTTTATTGCACAGTAGGAGTGAAGCAGCAGTGCCTGGAACTTGGCCCTGCGTTAAACATGACCGGCATTAACAATGGTGTTTGTAGGTCTGTTCAGCACCACGAGTCTTTGGATAACTAATGAGAACCAATGTCTGGAACCTGAAGCTAGAAGCCAGATTAGAAATAAGGGCTACATTTTTAACAGGGAGGGTAATTAACTATCGGAACATTTTACCTAGGGATGTGGAGGGGTCTCTAGCTCTTGAAGACGAGGTGTTTCTAAGGCCTGGTCCACACGAGGAAATTAGGTTGGTATAACTTTGTTGCTCAGGGGTGTGAAATATCCACTCCCTTGAATGACACAGTTAAACCGACCCTACCCCCAGTGTGGACAGTGCTCGGTTGTTGGGAGAATTCTTCTGCCAGCCTAGTTTCTGCCTCTTGGGGAGATGGAGGAGCTCCGCTGATGGGAGAAGCCCTCCTGTCAGCATAGGTAGGGTGGTCTCCGAAGTGCTGCAGCTACACCACTGTCATGTTTAAAATGTAGATGAGCCCTCAGACAGGGCCTTGAGCTCGGTCCATTGCAGCACTCCCACTGTGGGCCATCGGGGAGCTGAGCTGTTGGTAGTGAGTCTCGGAACTCTGATTAAAAAACCCTGCACACCTGGTAGAGCAGTGGTCCCCAAACTGTGGAGTGTGTCACCCTAGGGCGCAGAGGAATGCGGGGCGGGGGGCATGGCAGGGCCCTGGCCAGCCCCCATAGGAGGCTGGGACAGAGCGCCACCCAGCCCCACTCTGTCCCCAGCTCCTCTCTGGGCCCGCTCCCAGTCGTGGCTTCATCCCAGCCCAGGGTGTGTGTGCAGACACATTCCATTACTGGTAAGGGGGGTGGGAGAGGAAAAGTTTGGGCCGCACTGCTGTAGTCACCCCATATTTACCGGAGTTCTTTAACAGGCTCAGATGTTGTCCTTTGGGCCTTTACCTCCAACTGACAAGGGGCTGCACTGGCTTTTTCAAATAGGGGTTAGGCGCCCATGCGCGTTCAGCTGAAATGGTCTCTGGGTGCCTTTCCCTGTGTCTGGAAGGCTGGGAAGTTCTGGGGAAGGCCCTCTTTATTTGCAATAGGACTTTGTTCAGCACGGGGTCCTCCCCCTTATTTATCAGCTGGCAGAATGTCTGGGAGAGCAGTTCTGTGCCGGCTCTCCCTAACCCTGCAGTTGCTGGTATGTGATGTGCATGGAACCTTCTTACCCTGGCGCTGTCAGTGAGCTCAGAGTCCAGCATATGGGTTTGTGGTTTTTTTGGTGATTAACAGCAGCTGTGTGAGATATTGACAAGAAAAGCTTGATGTGTGATCAAAAACCCCACTAAAAATCTCAAACAATTGAATCCCCATTTAACCCTGAACTTGGAGCTAGTTTCTTGTAACTTAAAATTAATCAGAGGGAGAGGGAAGAGGAGCCACAAACAGATTAATTTAAGGGAGAACAGCAAATGGGCTTCTCTGCAGAGTGGTTTAGAAAACTGGGCCATGACAAATTGACTTCAAAGGTGGATCTGATGGAGGGGGCTGGATGAGAGGCATGGAGTGTGGGGGCGGAGGGAGGAGTGAGCTTTGGTGAAGCTGGAAGCTCTCACCAAGCTGCCACCTCGCTGTGCATGTTAATCAGGAGTAGGCAGACTAAGGAGGGGGTGTAGTTAGGTGAAGGGGAATTCCAGTGAGTTTGGGCAGGTCACAGCTTTTTGTTAGTACAAAGTTACTTCCCAGGTTTGTTCTTTCTCTGGGTTGTGTGTCATGTGTTCTGCAGTGGGATGGAAACATTAACACTTTCTGCAGTGGAGCTTGGCTTTGTGCCTTGCAGTGCCGGAGAACTTCTTGGGGTTCTTCATTCCCGGGAGGGCAGCAGCCTACTCTGCCCAGTGTCCTTGTGCTGGGTGGTGAGTTTTGATTTGATGCTGTGGCAGGAATCTAGGTTCCCTGGTGCTAAATCCAGGAGTGGGGATTCCAGGGTCTGTGTTTGTATCTTTCAGTCCAACACCCCCTCCCCCCGCCCCCATGTGTTATGTCATGGTCAGAGCTCATGTGGGTTATTCAGTCTGTGATAGCACATTTAGGAGAGGACTGGTGCTGTTTAGTGCATTTGCCCCAAGTCCAGGGAAAAGAGGCTGCCCGGGTTCAGTGACAGTGGTGGATTCTGATGCTGCCAGGCAGGGATGGGTGACTGAGTTCAGTGTGTGATGAGCAGAAGATGGTTCTTAATTAGTGAGGGCTTGGAAAGGGCTATGAGGGGGAGCAGGGTTGGGAGTTCCTGCTGTAACCTTTCAGCCTGGCTAATTAGTTATTGTAAAGCAGAGAATGGCTTCAGGATCAGGATAGATCCGTTCCCTCCACCGACAGGCTTAGCATCACCCTTCCGCCCAGCAGGGCTTCCCTGCGGCCTCCCTCCTGTCTCCAGGGCCCCGTGGGCACAGCTTCCTCCAGGAGCAATTTCCTGTTCATGTGAAGAGACTCTGTGACTGAATTGTGCGGCGGGATCGCAGGGCAGGGGACGTTCTGGGATTTGAACACTGAGAAGAAATACATGAATTTGCTGCTTTGTTCTCGTTCTTGGAAAGCACCTAAAAGTTTCCAAGTTTGCTGGCTTCTTCATTACAGCACATATTAAACCACTGTAGGGCTGGAGCAAGCTATGGGGAGAGAAAGAGCAGCCTGGCAGGTTGGTGGATAACCAATGCATGTAGCAGGGGGAGGGCTGGCTGCCATAGGCAGTGTTAACTAATGGTCAGAACAGGGAACAGAGAACCAGGACTCCTGGGTTCCATTCCAACCTCTGCTGGTGACTTTATAACCTCAGCCCAGTCACTTCCCCTCTCCATAGGCTCCTGTCTTTCAGTGGGAGGCCAGCTGTGTGTAAACTGCTTTAACCCCTCTGAAGAAGGATCCTCTTGTAGCAGGTACTGCCCATTGTTCCCTTCCCTGGCTGGTGAGGAGTGCAGGCCAGACAAGACAATGCTCTGTCTGGGAATGGGCAGATGGATTTTACTTGCTGATGATTTTGTAAACAGCTGTTCCTGGAGTGGCTGATGGGAATCTGCCTGTGACTGTCATGGCAGCCGATGAGCCATGCTGCGGGGGTAACAGGAAGGGTGTCCGCCTTACCTTTGCTATTGCAGGCTCCTTGCTGCGGTCCTTGGGGGTGGGAATTCTAGAACTGCCCCCAGGTTGGTGGTTGCTGAAGGAGTGGGGCCTCGGGTGGTTGAGCTGTCTGGCCATCTTCTGCTGGAGTCACCATCTGAGCAGGCTCTTTCCAGTGGCCCTCCTGTTGGGCCTGGCCTGGTGTCTGGCCGAGTGCCAGCATCTCTGTCCAGGCTCCCCTC